>NW_022196902.1:24622130-24623308 GCF_008632895.1 Mastomys coucha
GAGTCATTGGGTGGTCGCGTCGTCCCGAGACTCGAGTAAGGATCTCCCCAGTTCTGGGGGTCTTTCACGTTCAGTGCTCACCTAGCACACACAAGACTCTGAGCTCAAGTCAGCATTGCAAAAACATGGCACACTTGTAATCCCAGCAGTTGGGAGGAGGAGTCAGTTCAGAAGTTTCAAGTCATCTTGGCTCCATAGTAAGTATGAGGCTAGCCTGAAATATTTATTCTTCCTTTCAGTCTCTCCTCCTCCCCCATGTTATGTAGTCTAGTACCTTCTATTTGAATAATGATTTCGTACTATTTTATGGAGTCTAACTTGTGTTCTTTTTCATGGTTCATGGTTCCTTGGAAGTTGATGCCTCTTCCTGGAGAGAGAATCTCTTTGTGTAATATACAGAAGCATCACTTGTCAGTAAAAGGCTGATGGCCTATTAGCTGAAGCAGGAAATAGGGGATGGGAGTTCTGGGAGGGAGATAAGAACTCTAGAATATAATCAGGTTCACGAAGAGATCCAAACTCTGAGGATACAGATGCATGAAATTGAGGAGAGGTAACCAGCAATGTGACATTCATATAAGACAATAAATGGGTTAATTAAGTTATGAGATAGTCGGGGAATGAGTCAAAATTTATGGCCTAGGCATTTGTTCACATATTATTAAATTTCAGAGTCGTTATTTTTGGAACTGAGATTCAGGCAGAACATCCTGAAGGTACATGTACCCTCTAACGTTTGCTGGGTACTGTGTGAAGACTGAGCACAGAGCTGTTCATTCTCAGATCATCCTCAAGCTTGTCCTATCCCCCTGGAAGTCATAACCTTGTTCTTATCCCCACAGTGTGTTCTCAGCACAAGCTACAGAACCCGACCTTTCCTCTAGGAATGGAGACAGCTAATTTGCTAAGCAGGTAGCTTTAAAAAGATATGGTGGCAGCTTCAGTGTTGCACAAACATCAGAGCTTTCTTAATTCTTCAAGGTTTGCTTTCAGAGAATCTCTTTTGCTGTTTTTGTTGTCTTTCTTAAAAATAAGGGTCAAAATAACTTTCTTTATAAATTCCCAAAGTTGGACAAACATTTCAACTCCTCTTGACTTAAGATCATTAGAGAGCACCCAGCCCGGAGGCGCCTTAGCCCAGAGATCTGGGCGGGATTCGCCATTTTCTCTCGGGTGAG
>NW_022196902.1:24623319-24637583 GCF_008632895.1 Mastomys coucha
AAAAAAAAAAAAAAAAAAAAAAAAAAAAAAAAAAAAAAAAAAAAAAAAAAAAAAAAAAAAAGATCATTAGAAGTCAGATTTCTGGTCAGTGTCTTTAGATAAGCACATGGTAAGAGACTAAGACAATGGTCATGTGTGAGAAATGTCAGCTAAGAGTTTACTCTGTAAACACTCCTAATTGTTGCTAGAAATCACCACAGACAAACATAACTAGAAGTCACCAAAGGTCATTGTATGCAAGCAGCCCTGACACATATCTGTAGGCTGTGTGCTTGGCCTGCCAGAGTCTAAACTCAGTGCTAATGGCTTAGGAAAGCCAGACAAACAGTTCGAGTTCTCAGATCACCATGAGGAAACTTGTTTAGGAAAAACTTTCTTATTCTCTGGATTAATAGAGGCAGGAATGGGAAGGTAACAAAATAGATAAAAGACATTACTTTCAGAAGTTTTGTGGAAGCATTTTATTAGATATTGTGGCATAAGATTTATCTATCTAAAAGATGTTGGAGACTTCTGATCTCCTTGGATTTACATGATATTGATAAAACTTACTTAGGGCAGAATTCTCTAAGACACATTCCTGTAATTTGTATTTTCTGACATATTTAGAATTTTAATAAAAGGATTCTACACCAATTCTTGGGATTGGTATTATTTATATTTTAGTTTCTATAAACTGAAGTTTTAACATCCATGAAATGTCAGAAGCTGTTCTTAAATATCCTGAGCTCATTTTAAAATACCTTGGGATTTTAGATATTTCTAAGCCATTGCTTTAATAGTAACTGCAAACATGGATTTCACAGAGACACTACTTTCTAAAAATTATATTTTTTTAATTTACCTGTGTGTGGAGGTCAGAGAATGACTTGTGAGGTTTGTTCTCTCCTTCCAACCATCAACCATGTGAGTCCTAGGGACCATTCTCAGTCCTAGGGGCCATCCACCGAGCTATCTGTTGGCTTAAGTACATCGTTTCCATTTTTTTCTTTTAAGTGTGTAAGGGTGTTGTGTCTTTTGTATACATGCTACATCCATGCAGTGCCAGATGAGGCCAGGAGAGGGAGTCAAATCCTTTGGAACTAGAGTTCCAGACAGTTGTTAACAGCAGTGTGTGCTGAGAATCAAATCCAGGTGCTACATGTAAGGGCAGCAAGGGCTCTTACCTGCTGGTCTGTCTCCTCACCTCATAGGCATGCTACCTTAACCACTGACACAGGCACACTTACCTTAACCACTGAGCTGTCTCCTCCGCTCATTAGGTTCACTACCTTTTAGAGAAACCAGTTAACCCTACATCTGCTTATCATGCCTCAGCAGTTGCTCACTGTGGTTCAACATTGTTACTTTGTGTCTCAAGACTACCCTTTTTATTTCCCCTATGGCACGGTTCAGGACAAGGCTTTGCTCTCCCCGAGGGGGCAGGGGGAGATGCGAGTATAGAGAAATTCTTTTTCTGTCATCTATATGGTCAGCCCTGCTTACCTAGTACTATACAAATCAACCTTGATTAGGAAAAATTGAACACACTTTTTTTTTATTAGACCATTATCAGGGATGTCAGTGTAAAAATAAGCATTCTGAGTCTTCAGTGTTAAATTTTCTTGTCTTTAGCCTTGTTAAATGAGTGTGAACATTTTGTAAAAGTATTATTCTGGATGGAGGATGATTACATAGCCTGTTAGGTCCATATATATAAAAACTTACCTTTTATCTGCCCCAATTTTTGTTAAGGCTTTTATGAATATGATAATCACCTACTGCATATCTTTTCTTACATCTCAACCAAGGTAATTACATCTACACTCAGGTAGTTATTGTGTCCCCACTCTACTTTCCTTATGAAGCATTGCTCTATACTCATTTACTCATGACAGACATCTAGGAATCCATCAGATCCCTCCTTTGCCCTTATCACAGTATCCAACCACACCCTGCCCCACTACTCAAAATGTTTTAGCATGGGTCATATAATACCATGCTGTTTCTTAACATACCACATCATACCATGCCATACCAGATCATTCCATATCATATTATATCATGCCAAATCATACCATATCTTAACATGTCATATCAAATCATGTCATACCATCTTATGTCATGCCATACCTATCATTGTTAAGTCAATTGATTTCCATTAGATATTCAATTGTTGGTAGAGTTTTAAGCACTATCAACAATTATTGATTGTCAAGATTTGTAGTCCTCAATGAAACTGACTACTTAGCAGTACACAATAACTAAACTGTTGTGACAAAGGGGAAAAATTCATATTAGCTGCTTTTAGAATTCACTTCTGTCTCTAATCTCCCATTTTATTCTCAACTAGAATTGTTCTAAGAACAGATTTTTTGAAAAACCTTTCAATGAAAGGGGAGATGCATGTTTTCAAAATGAATGCTCCTCTGTTTCTTTGCTGTGCTGAGTCTTGTGAGGACTAGCTTATCTTGTGGGCACTGAAGGCTTCAGTTGTCTCTGAGATAGGAGAACTGGGGAGCAAACACTGAGGAGCTTTGAACCTGAAAAGCCACAGAGCAGAGCATTGATACTTACAGCTGTCCTCTTCTTCAGCTATACATCTCACAACGTAACAGGCGTAGATGAAGCCCGCCAGCTGAAACAAAACACACAAGCTTTAGAAATTACACAGAGGTGAGAGTCTGACCTCCCTGAGGGAGCAGCACTTTAAAGACAAGCGGTTAGGTTCCTATTTTGGCTTCCAACATGAATCTTGATTCTTTCATGGATGTTTGACTTCAGCAACATCCATCTGCCTAGGAGATAAATATATTGCTTTATTTTTTCTCTGGTGTTTATGTGTAAGATTTGCTAATTGCTAGGTAAATATAAAACAACTATTTCAGGTACAAAGACTGGAAATGAAATATAGCTATTCATGAATGGACTCAATTTCTTTCCTTCTTTTAATTTATTTTTTGCTGTTTTTCTTTTTCTCTTTTATCGTCTTTCTCTTTCCTTTTTAAGATAGAGTAGCCCTGGCTATCCTGAGCTCTGTAGAACAGGCTAGTTTTGATCTCAAAGGTCCACCTGCCTCTCCCTCCTGAGTGCAGGCAAGTGACAAGACCAAAAGCGCCAACACTTACATTTATACCAGATTTTCCTTGAAGTCAGGGCTTTATGTTTCTAAAACCGAATTCCTCCCAACTATCAAAAGAGTTCAAGGAGTTTCCATTGTGTGTTGTACAGCCTCCTTGAAAGCAGGAGAAAGTCTTATTGAAATATGTAGCTGGAACCAGGGTGTTCTGAGCATAATTATGATGACAGAGATGCAGATGGAATTGGTCACCTATGAGTAAAGCTGATTGTCAGAACACTCTGAATTTGGGTTTGCACCTGCCCTACCAAATTTTCTGAAATGTCCCACAGAAAAATTCCTTCTTTATTGAAATGTGAACTTAGAAAGAACTCTGGCAAAGTCATTTAGCATGTAAGCCTCAAGATTGAATGGCTTTGTATACTTTCATAACAGGGTTATTTAATTAAATTCTTAGCTCTGATAGGAGGTAATAATGTAATTTACTGATAAGTGTCGTATAGCAGAAGTAATCCAAGTTTGTTGAATTCTATGTTTTGTTATGGTACAAATCAGTGAGTTTCATTATAAGATTTTTCATATAAATTAATCCTCATACCCTGTTCTTTTATATATTCCCCATGCCCACTATCATTACACTTCATTTCTCTTACTGTTCCTTTCTCTCTTCAAATGCTTTCCCTCCTGATTTCTTGTCATATATATGTATGTGAATATATATATATGAATACATATTACTATAATTACATATGTAATATGTAATTTTAGATTCCTTATGCAAATAAGAGAAGTATTTCATCTTTCTTTCCCTTAGTTTCCTTTCCACTTCATAATCCTTTTCCTTATCCTCTCACTATACCTTTTCTACTCTCATGTCCTATGTGTACTTATACATGTTCATGTAAATATATACTTAAATCTGGATTTTGTATGTGAGAGAAAATATTCAATATTTATCTATCTCAGTGGTTTTCCAAAAACCTAATTATTCCAGGTCCACCTACCTTTCTGCAAATGACATGTGTATTTTATTTTCTCTATTTATCCATCTATCAATGGCCATCTAAACTGATGCCTCAATTCGCCTATAGCCAATAATGTAGCAATTATCACAGATGCACAAGTAAAAGGTATGTTCTCAGGGTAATGATCGTGGTGATGTTTCAGCAAGGCATTGATCCAAGTGAGCACAGACCCTGATAAACAAACCTACCACCACCCTCCCTGTCAGAATTAACATTTTGTGTTAACAGATAACTTTTTGTAATCTATTGGCTGGGCAGGCAACTATCTTCTACCAATGGCAAACCTAAGGATGCCATTAGAGAGCATCTTGAGCCTATAGAAAAGCTTCCCCTGTCTTGATGTACCCGCCTCTCTGGTGTACGTGCTAATGGGTTTTAAACTTGCTGTGATTTATAACTTTCTCAGTTCTTTGAAACCATAAAAGCTTGGTGAAACTGCTTTAACATTGGAACATGGAATTTGGAGCAACCTAAATCTGTGTTTCCAAGGCAGAGTCACTCAGAATGGCTGGAGAATAAACTATTGCTTATTTTCCTTAGATGAGGGATGTAGTTTTTGTGCTGATAGTTTTGATGCCACAATGTAGGACCCAGAGAATGACTCATTTTCTTTTCTTTCTTTCTCTTTTTTAAAATATTTACTTATTTATTATATATATATGTATATATACACATATATACATATATATATATATATATATATATATATATATATGAGTATACTGTAGCTGTACTGATGGTTATGAGCCATCATGTGGTTGCTAGGAATTTGAATTCAGGATCTCTGCTCGCTCTGGTTGGCCCCACTCTCTCTGGCTAAAATATTTATCTATTATTATATCTAAGTACACTGTAACTGTCTTCAGACATAGCAGAAGAGGTCGTCAGATCTCATTACGGGTGGTTGTAAGCCACCTTGTGGTTGCTGGGATTTGAACTCAGGATCTTTGAAAGAGCAGTCAGTGCTCTTAACCGCTGAGCCATCTCTCCAGCCTGAATGATTCATTTTCACTGAAGGGATCACCCAAGTGGAAATCAGTCCCTATGTGGACCCATTGAGTCCAGGCCATATGGTGTTATTTCCTCTGCACTATTAGAGAGCTCTTTCCAGGATTCCTGACCTCCCTTGGTTTGATCAGTGGTCCATTTTTGTTTTTTGTGAGCTTGTTAAGAAGAATACTACTTTGACAAATACCCTTTACATCTATCTTCAAAGTATTTTGTTTAAGGTATCTGATTTTTTTTTTTATCTCTTTCTTTGCTTTAAAAGCATTTTGCTTTGGTTGGGTATGTTTGCTTTCTTTCAGATCCCTAAAGACATTTTGATCAGGATTTTATTTGTTTTTGAAACACTGGTGATATTTTGGGTTTTGTTTTGTTTGTCTTGGTTTTCTGTGTCTTTGACATGTTCTGGTTATTGTCATTTTAGCCTTTGTCTTCTGACATTGCTCCTCAAATTCACCATTCTGGGTTTTTCTACTATATGTCCAGTGAGCTTGCCAAGCCATCAGTCTAGTAACTTTATGAGTACCTGATGATAAAGACTCCAAAGTAAGGAAGTAGTTGTTACCTCCCCCCACCAAAAGATGTGGAACTGTCAAGGTGAACACTCCATATGTGCAAAGGTCTGATAGGAAAACCAAACAAACATATTCTGTACTTGGGTCAGAAGGAACTTTATTATCTTTCTTGGAATATATAAATGAGGGATTGGTCACTCAGTGTCTTGAGCTCTGCAAATATGCACAGATGTGCAAGGTGACCCCAATACCCAGTTGTAGAAGAGGGCTTCATGGTAAAAGCTGAGAAAATCAATCTCAAAAGCAGCATATGAAACGGACCCAAAACTCATATTCCTGAGTTAGTGTGGATAGGTAACTTTTCAGAAGAAAAGAAGAATATAGGGTACATGGTTCGCAAAAGCAGAAAATATTCAGAGATCAGTCACCATCAGGTACTTTTACTGGTTTATGAGTGATAATTATCAACTTGAAAGTATATGGAAAAATGGAAAGACCAATAGACCTAAATTTTACTACCTCCAACTTATTTATTTTATGTGTATAACAAAGTCCCAGGCAATGAAGTTATTATGACTTTTTATTGAAGTTATTATTTGTCTTTAAAAAGACAAAACATTCATAACACTCCTTCATTGCTGGTGGGATTGCAAGCTGGTACAACCACTCTGGAAATCAGTTTGGTGGTTCCTCAGAAAATTGGACATAGTACTACCAGAGGACCCAGCTATACCACTCCTGGGCATATACCCAGAAGATGCTCCAACATGTAATAAGGACACATGCTCCACCATGTTCATAGTAGCCTTATTTATAATAGCCAGTAGCTGGAAACAACCCAGATGTCCCTCAACAGAGGAATGGATACAGAAAATGTGGTACATCTACACAATGGAGTACTACTCAGCTATTAAAAACAATGAATTTATGAATTTATGAAATTCTTAGGGAAATGGATGGATCTGGAGACTATCATCCTGAGTGAGGTAACCCAATCACAAAAGAACCATATAGTATGCACTCTCTGCTAAGTGCATATTAGCCCAGAAGATCGAAATATACAAAGTACAATCCACAAACTACAAGAAACTCAATAAGAAGGGAGACCAAAATGTGGATACTTCATTCTTTCTTAAAAGGGGGAACAAGATACTCATGGAAGGAGTTGCAGAGACCAACTATGGGGCAGAGACTGAAGGAAGGACAATCAAGAGACTGTTCCACCTGGGAATGCTTCCCATATTCAATCATCAAATCCAGACACTATTGTGGATGCCAGCAAGTGCTGGATGACAGGAGCCTGATATAGCTGTCTCCTGAGAGGCTCGGACAGTACCTGACTAATACAGAAGTAGAGGCTCACAGACATCCATTGGACTGAGTACAGAGTATCCAATGAAGGAGGTAGAGGAAGGACCCAAGGAGCTGAAGGCTTTGCAGCCCCTTAGGACGAACAGCAATATGAACTAACTAATACTCTCAGAGCTCCCAGGGACTAAACAACCAACCAAGAGTTCACATGGTGGGACTAATAGCTCCAGCAGCATATGTAGCAGAGGATGTCCAAGTCAGTCGTCAATGGGAGGAGAGGCCCTTGGCCCTGTGAAGGTTCTATGCCCCAGTGTAGGGAAATGCCAGGGCCAGTAATCAGGAGAGGGTGGGGTGGTGAGCAGAGGGAAGTAGGTGGGAACAGGGTTTTGTTTTTGTTTATTTTTATTTTATTTTATTTTTATTTTTATTGGAGGGAAACTGGGAAAGGAGATATTGTATGACATGTAAGTAAATGTCTAATAAAAAAAAGAGAAACCATAAATAGGCAGCCTGCTTTAATTAAAGTGTAAAATATATGTTAACAAGTAGAAAAACAAGTAATTATATTACTCCCGCCTCCCCATTTATACTCTCCCATGTCCTTTCTTTCTCAAATTCCTGTTTTTTTATTACTTATTATTATATATATATTATTGTATATTAGGTGTTTGTGTGTGTATAAAATGAATCCTTATATACATACAACTTGATTAGTCTACTTAGTGTTTCTTGTAAATGTATGCTTTTAGGGAGGACCACTTGGCTATCCAAAATAATAATAATAATAATAGTAATAATAATAATAATAATAATAATAATAATAATAATAATTTTGCTGTGGTGTATAAACTTTGTTATCAACTTGACTCATTTGAGAAGAGGAAACCTCAGTTGCAGAAATGCCTTCATCAGATTGGCCTTGTGTTACTGCTGATTGATGTAGGAGGGTCCACTGTGGGCGGTACCATCCCTACCCAGGTAGGGCTGGGATGAATATGAATGAGAGTCTAGAAGCAAGCCAGTAAGCAGTAACTCTTCCATGAATTTTCTTCAATTTCTGTTTGAATTCACGACCTGACTTCCCTCAGTGATGAGTTACTAACCTTGGAGTATAAGCCAAATAAATAATTTTCTTTCCCAACTTCAGGTTATTTATTATAGCAACAGACAACAAACAAGAGCACAATTTTTAAAACTAACCATAATAAAAAGTTACACAGTGATTTGAGCATTAATATGTGATTATATTAACCTTTTCTAAATCTTTTATGTGCCAGGAGCCATGGGAAGGATCTATTCTCTGAATAGTCTGTCTCATTAGCACATTATCCTTGGGACTTGGGTCTGACCCTGGCTAGTTAATGATCTGTGAAGTTGGGTAAATCCCTTAGGTACTGCCTGTAACTCTCTGCTTTCCCCTGTACATTATGTTCCTACTATATATTGCTAAAATTTACTGACTTATCAATGATTTAACTTTTATTTTATGTGGGGAGTACTTGTTGAAATATTTTGTAAAACATTTTCCCCCTCAATCACAAACTTTCCTATTGATTTTTACTTATCACTTTATTACTTTGCAATGAAAATCTAGGTAACAAGTATTGATAAATTTTGAGATTCAGGGCCAATGTGTTCAAACTCATTAAAGTATTGTTGATAGATTCTCAGTTATTTACTGTACTCTCCCTGAAGACAGCTAAGGATCTACCTAAATTTTGCTTATCAGAAAGCTTATAATTTTATTCAGCTGCATTCTTGAACTACCAGGGGAACACCTTTGTTACAAAAGTAAATCCTGTTGCATTCCATTAAAAAAGCCTGTTGGTTAACAGAAGTTTAGCTTTTAAATTGGTTACCTCTAAATACAAATGTAATTGTACTTTTTCCCCAATTCTTCAGAATCAAAAATTTTGATATCTTCTAATTTCCCTACACCTATGTATCTCAAATTTAATTCTAACTTTCCAATAGCAACTTATAAAATTTAGCAGTAGTAGAGAGTTTCAGGTTATTTCTAATAATCCCCAGTGTTTCTAATTCTCAGTATCTCTTAAATGCTACCCAAGGTACCAACTGACATTATGACCAGCAATTTTATACTGTGGAAGCTGAGCACATGTAAACAGTATCATTCTAGAACAAAGACAGCCAACCACGGAGACAAACAAAAATGTTTCCAGACATTGTCACAATTTCCTTTTAAAGGACAACATTGCCTTTGGTTATAGCCACTCTTTTTGATACAGTCCCATTGCCACCTTGCAGAATTTGTAATTTCAAGTAGATTAAAAAATCGGCCAGGATAAAGGGTGAAAATTGTATAAGTGACGAGTGGTACAGTTGGTTTCATTAATCCCTGCAACCACCCTTGGATCAACATTATATGTATGTTTCCAGAAGACATGTAATTAATGTTGCTTCTCTAGAGTGAGATTCTCAAGGAGGAAAGTGATGTGTATGCTCAGGCTTCAGCAGCAACGTTAGGGAAGGGTTATTCTGGAATATGGAGTCAGGAAAAGTTAGGCTAGCCATGATTAATCTTACCCACATGGGAGGATAAAAATTAGACAACACGGGCTATGGTCACTCAGTCATCTTCAATTTAATGCCAACCCTTTGTTCCCAGCAACAGGTAGAATAATCGAGGCAAAACCACTCCCCCAAGTATGTCAGTAATAAAGACCCAATCAGCATTTTCTTAATCTCTATAGCAGGTGGGATTTCCGATGTGACTGGAGCCAGTAACGAGGCGTGGCAAATAGCTGGAGGTGGGTAGAGAGGTGTGGTTAAGAGAAGCAGGCAGGGTCTGAAGAACCAGCCCTCAGTCAGGTTCAGACTTCAGCAGCTTAGAGTCGTAAGCCTTTGGGGAAGCCTGCTCTCTTTAGCTAAAGGACTAGAAAAGAGGCAGGGTGGCAGGAAACAGATTAATAAACAATTACCTCTTCTTCAGCGAATGCTACAGGAAAAAAAGCAGAAAACAACTGTATTCTCATTCCTCAGTTACCACAGCAAAGAGCAGGGACCAAAGACTTCTTTCATGGCCAGACTATGGGGTCTAAAAAGCCAAAGAAGGACTGTAGATCTTTATTCTAGGAATTAGGAAGACTCCCCTTTTTCTCCGTGTGAGGGTTAGTAAACCTAAACCCCTAGCATCACTCTGTAGTAACACATCACCCTAGGCTTCCTTGGTGGAGTGATGCAGAGGTGACAGTGTGGAGTGAGGACTATGGATCAGTGCTCAGCAGTCATAAGGTCTATCTTTACCCTGTCGTGTTTGTGAGGGGCATGGAGGAGCAGCAAAGTTTCCTTTGACCTATCTCAGCAGTGATGCTATCAGTGAGGGGCTACTGCTTATCGGGCAGTTCACTGCATCTCAGCCTTAAAGACAAGCCCTTCTATTTTGAAACTTTCTGGAGTCTAAATGAGGATCCTGGACTTCTAGCACAACTTGAAAGAAATAACCTGGAATTCTCCTTCCTTCTGTCCAAGTTTTATGGAATGAATCAGCACAAGCAAAAGCATTAATTAAAAGCCAGAGTCCCATAGCATGATACCCTAAATGTCCATGTTTCAATTAAATTTCAATTAAAAAATACTTATCAATCCAAGAAGGATCTCAGAATGAATAAAATGAGAATGAATGGAAGTGATTATCTAACAAGTATTTTAAATTAAGCACCATGAAATGCTTCAATAATCACTTATAAACAAATGAGATAAAACAAAAGAAAAAAAGAAAAAATCTAGGAAGGTCTCAGAGAATAATTAGAAATTCTGAGGGTAAGCCAATGTAGAAAAACTGAAAACTTAGAAGTGAAAAATAATGCAGTTACTAGAGTAAAAAAAACAGCCTTAGAAAAAGAAAAATTTGTCCCAAGGGAGAAAAATATTTAGGCTTGATGACAGGAGACAGAAATCACCTTTTAGGCAACAGAGAAGGTGATGAAAACTGTAAACAGAGCATTAAGTAACCAAGTGACTAAGATCCATGCCTTTACAAATGTATTGATGACAGTGATGTATGTATGTATGTATATGTTTAAGTATATGTATATATATACACATACACACACACATACACAAGGAATAGAGTGAGAACTTTCTACATTTAATTTACAAAATCTTCACGAACCTCCAAGCTCAATAAACTCTAGACAGCATTTTTCAAAACAAACTCACATAAGATACAGTCATAGGTTTGAAAACTAAAGACAAAACATTAGAAGCGAGAAAGGGAAACATTTACATGCCTCCAATCTGGAAACATAGTTTCTTAAAAACCGCAGATGCAGTTATGATCTGGAACATTTACCTTAGAAAGGAACAAACATGTGGACACTGAAAGCATGCTCTACTGTTTATAGCACATTTCTCCTCAATAGTTGAAGCAAGGCACAATCTCATGCCCTTCAGTGCATGGGGAATTAAACAGTGTATACATCTGTCTCATAAAATCCCATGCATAGAAGTAACTCTTGGTTTACACAACAAATTGAGTGAATTTCCACAGACCTGTACTTTTTGAAAAAAGCCAATTCATGATCTAGAGAGATGGCTTAGTGGTTGATAGAGCTAGCTGCTCTTCCAGAGAACCTAGGTTCTATTCCCAGTACCCACATAGCAGCCCACAACTGTCTATAACTTCAGTTCCATGTGATTTGACACCTTCACACAGACGTACATGTACACAAAGTGCCAATCCGCATAAAAAATAAATAATCCATATATATGTTTTAAAAAGCCAATTCCAAAATTTTATATTATTTAGATTAATTAATCATTTTTTAAATTTATGTTTATGTCATGCATGTGAGGGCAGTTGCCATACCTGCTGGGGCAAAAAGATGTCAGATTCCCCTGGAGCTAGGGTGGTAAATGGTTCTGAGCCACATTCCATAGGTGCTAGAAACTGAACTCTGGTCCTCCAATCAAGCAGTAAGTGCTCTTAACTACTGAGCCATCTCTCAAGCTTTCAAAACTATATATTATTTAGTTCCACTTATATAACATATATTGTCTGTTTGCTTGACTTAAGAAACATAGTCTTTGAATATGAACTAGGCTGGCCTCGAACTCTAGCCCTTTTACCACCTGAGTGCAGAGTTTTGCCATGAATCGCCTTACTCAGACTGTAGTCACTAATTGTTACCCTGTAAAAGTACTCAAATCTTGGACAGACCAGTGTTTGCTAGAGGCAAAGAGGTGGGGGTTAGAGGGAAGCAGATATGACCATAAAAGGTAACACAGAATATCATTCCCTTGGTAGGATTCCTGCACCTACAGGCCATCAACAGGAATAACACTATCTAAAGGCAGTCTTTTCTTTCTTTTTAGAACACACAGTTCTATTAGGTTTCATTATGGCAATTTTCAGACAAAATTGGTTTTTGTTGATTGTCCTGTCTTTCTCTCCTTTCTCCCCTCCCCTGATTGCATCTACTTAAATTTTTGTTACTATGATAAGTACTTTGATAAAAATCAACTTTGGAAAAGTGAAGAGAGAACTCGAACAGTTAGCCACATAAAATTCACATTCAAGAGCAAAGAAAATAAATGTATCTGTGATTATTTGGTGACTTCTAGTTTTCTTCTCTCTTATTCAGGAGCCTTGGCCTAGGGAATGGTACTGCCCACATTGTTTGGATCTTCTTATATCAATTAACAATCAAGACAATCCTCCCATAGATATGCTCATAGGCTAGCATGAACTAGATAATTTTAAAAATTTAAGATAATGTAGAAATTAAGAATTTCTTCCCAAAGGGAGGTGGGAATGTGTTATAATTCAACTTCAATTACAAATATCTATTTAAAAAGAGTTTCTCTTTAAGAATGATATTAAGTTGTGTCAAGTTGCTCATTAAAACTAACCAGCGAACTCTGCCAGCCCAGTGACTCGGGTTCCTTCCAGTCTGTCTGGGCTGGTGTCCAGAGCAGACCTTGGGCTCAAGCTCTGTAGCCAGTCCCACAACACCCAGAGGAAGTTCCACTTCCAGGTGATCTAACAAGCCCAGAATCACAGGATCCCAGAATCACAGGGTCACAGACACAGCTTGACTCTGAGGAGTTCTGACACAACCAGGATCACAGGAAGGACAGGAACCACCAAGATTTAGCAAGGGCAGGTAGCACTAGAGATAACCAGAAGGCAGGGGGCAAGCATAAGAAAAGAAACAACAAAAACCAAGGTCACTTGGCATCATCAGAACCCAATTCTCCCACCATAGCAAGTCCTGGACACACCATTACACTGGAAAAGCAAGATTCAGAGATAAAATCACTTCTCATGGTGATGATACAGGACTTTAAGAGAGACATAAATAGCACCCTCAAAGAAATACAAGAAAACACAGATAAAGAGCTAGAAGCCCTTCAAGAGGAAACACAAATATCCCTTAAAGAACTACAGGAAAACACAATCAAACAGGTGAAGGAAATGAGCAAAACCATCCAGAATCTAAAAATGGAAATAGAAACAATAGGCAAGACAGAGAGACAACCCTGGCCATACAAAACCTAGGAAAGAAATCAGGAGTCATAGATGCAAACATCACCAAGAGAATACAAGAGATAGAAGAGAGAATCTCAGGGGCAGAAGACACCATAGAAAACATGACACAACAGTCAAAGAAAATGCAAAAAGCAAAAAGCTCCTAACCCAAAACATCCCGGAAATCCAAGACACAATGAGAAGACCAAACCTAAGGATAATAGGTATAGAAGAGAGTGAAGACTCCCAATGTACAGGGCCAGCAAATATCTTCAACAAAATTATAGAAGAAAACTTCCCTTACCTAAAGAAAGGGATGCCCATGAACATACAAGAAGCCTACAGAACTCCAAATACACTGGACCAGAAAAGAAATTCTACGAACACATAATAATCAAAACACCAAATGTACTAAACAAAGAAAGAATTTTAAAAGCAGTAAGGGAAAAAGATCAAGTAACACATAAAGGCAGGCCTATTAGAATTACACCAGACTTCTCAGCAGAGACTATGAAAGCTAGAAGATCCTGGGCAGATGTCATACATACCCTACAAGAACACAAATGCCATCCCAGGCTACTATATCCAGCAAAACTCTCAATTACCATAGATGGAGAAAACAAGATATTCCATGACAAAACAAAATTTACACAATATCTTTCTACAAATCCAGCCCTATAAGGATAATAGATGTAAAACATCAACATAAGGAGCAAAACTACACCCTAGAAGAAGCAAGAAGATAATCTTTCAACAAATCCACACAAACCTAATTCTACCTCTTACAGCAAAAACAACAGGAAGTGACAATTACTTTTTCTTAATATATCAATATGAAAATTAATATTACCAACATA
>NW_022196902.1:24638386-24654344 GCF_008632895.1 Mastomys coucha
AACTCTACTAAATACAAAACAAACAAAAAGACTTTATATATTTATGTTCATTTAAGAAAATGCTAGTAATGATGTATTATTTTGAAGTATACAGTTAATATATTTGAAGGTATTTAAAATTTATATTGAGTAAAATGTATTTTCACTATTGCTGTAGTCGAGAATCTACATAAGACTGTTAAATTGATTTTTTTATATCAAACAACTTTTATAATACTTATTTTTATTTAATATTTTATAAATTTAAGGAATATGACAAAAAGATATTGTAGGTATTGAAGGGGGGTCTCTGGGAGGAGTGGAATTTGATTTAATTCTATTAAATCAAATTTGATTTAATTCTATTTACTTAAAATACGTTTTTAAATGTTAACAAATTCAGATAAATTGAAAACATGTAACGTTTCTCATCATAATGCAATAAAAGTTAAAAAAAAACTAACCAGCAACATGCATACCTTGTCAAGTTTTCTTTCAAACCATCACTTTAAGGCTTCCCATCTCATGTCACCAAAGTCTCATGTTAATTTCATAATATAAAATTTAGTCTAACTCCCTAAAGCTCCCAGAGTCTTCAAAAATTCCAACACTTCAAAAGTTCAAAACTCTCTGATAGTGCAAAATCTCTTAACTGTGGGTCTATAATAATAAAAGCAACACACATAAGCATTCTTGTTCCAAAGGGGAAAACTAGGATATAAAAACAATCACACCAAATGAAACTCTAATCCACAAGGGTAAATCAATGTCCAACCTCTGGGACCCACTCTTAATGTAATTTTCAGGAGTCTAAAGAGCTCGGTATCCCCACCTCCGAAACTTTGCCTTCTGCAGAACTATACGAAGTCCCTTTGAGTCTAGCTGCATTTCACACCTCCCCTGTCTTTGGTGGGAATTTCAATGGTTCTGTCATCTTCACAATCCTTGGATCTCAGTTGTCATCAAGGCCTCACCTTCACCACTGGCCTCTTTCAGGGATTCTGACCCTGTTGCAAGGTGCCATGCCTCAGCTGTTTTTTTATGACCATCTCAACCTTGCAGTTTCTATGCTTTTAAAACCAGCACCCCATGAGATATTCTTACATAGCCAAGTTCTGTTTCTAGTTTGTGATGCAGCCTGGTTCCCCTTGAATCAGTTTCTGGATGTTGACTGTGAAGAAATACTCTCCCACTGTTCCAGTGAAGTGCAGATTTTAGCTCAGTGATGTTGATCTCCTATCAAGCAAAGTTCATTTTTTCAGCTTCAGCTTGATCACACTTATTCTTAGACAAGATATCACATTAGTGACCTCTGACCTAGTTCACATTAAAGTTTCCGACCCCCTCGGAAACATCATGATCCGAGTCTTCCACTTCTATGTTTCCAAATCTGCCTCCTCCCTACACCTGGCCCAAGCACCCACTGTAATAGCCCATTAATCTTTGTCCAAAGTAATCATTAGTCAGTGAGTTTCCATGCCATCTCCAAAGTCTCTACATGTCCTGACACGTTTTGGTGTCTCCTATTGAGTTTAGTCTGTATTTACTCTCACACACCTTAGTTACTATATCTAAGCATTCAAATGACCCATATCTTAGTCCTGACACGTTTTGGTGTCTCCTATTGAGTTTAGTCTATATTTACTCTCACACTCCTTAGTTACTATATCTAAGCATTCAAATGACCCATATCTTAGGGCTGTCATGTAATATTTCTCTTTCTGAGCCTGTGTAATATTTAATATAATGTTTTCCTGATCCACTAATTTTCATGAAATTTTCATGTGTCTTTATAACTGAGTAAACAAACACTTCATTGTGTACATGGCACACTTCATTCTGTCCATATTTTTGATGGCCATCAAGGTTGGTTCCATTTCCTTGCTACTGTGAAGGGAGCATCAATAAACATGGGTTTGTAGGTATCTCTATGGTAGGACACAGAGTTCTTTGAGTATACCACTCAGGAGTGATATACGTGGGCCATATAGTGGCTTTCTTTGTAAGATTTTTAGAAACCTCCATGCTGATTTCTATAATGAATGTGTAAGTTTATATGTGAACCATATTATTGTTGAGGGAAAACTGTCAAGAAGATACAGAACTTACTGTGGTATTTTTTTTTTATAATTGCATGTTATCTCACAATAAAAATTTTAATAGAAATCAGTATACTTTAGTTTAAAAACCTTTTATATAAATTATAAATATATTTAAGCAAACTACTGTACTTGCCTTTCAAAATACAAAGGCATATTTAGTTTAGAGCCTTCAGGCCAATATGCAGCTCCACAAGGGTTTTTGATAGTGGTATGATATGGGATCATTAGTCATCTTCTACCTGTGCTAGGGCTGGAGGTGGTGGCAAACACTACTCTGTTATGTACATTTAACTCATATTCTAAATGAGTTAGTGCTGTGTTTCAGTCAAATCAGTACTTTTCTGTTCAGAATTTATAGCTCACCTGCTCTAAGCCTACAACTTATATAGTGGGCATTTGAACAGAGCATGTTATGTACTTGCAGAGTACACTTTTACATTATTGGTGATTTTTACCCACTCTTTGAAAAAAATCTTATTCCCTAGATTGCTTCAGCAAAGATGTCTAATGATTATATCAATGATATTAATAAGGAGTCTTAAATGAGATATTTCACTGTGTGGGCTTGGATGTCATCTTGGCTGTCCATCAGACAGTTCTTATTTCACACTGTTTGACTGGCAGAACCATTATGTTCCAGGTTTTTTTGCTATAAGTAATCGAGGTAGAGTTATCAGCCTACAGTCATTCATGGAAGATTGCCTTTAGAGTTATTGTGAATGTTCACAGCCCCCTGGGCCTAAAAATCTATGAGAAACATATTTTAATAACAGCCTTTCAGCATCATGCTGCATCATAAAAAAAATGACTGTATTAAGCACATATAAATAGATTAAATAAAAGTAGACACACTCACAAACTTGTATTATCTACTGAGGGGCAAGAAATGGATTGACCCAAATGGTAATGCTGCCTCAGCTGATCATCTCTTTTATAACTTGTTCTCTGGAGTCTGGTTGATGTCTTCTGTCCAAACTTACCAAGAATGGATCCAATTTCAAATAGGTCTTACATGTTACTAGTAAAGTTAACAGGTCAGGACATATTCAGGCAGCATGAAGGATGGATGATAAAATTTAAATGTCATCATGGCTAACATTTCTCTCAGTTAAAATATCAGATTACTTTTAAAAAATGCATTGAGAACACTGGTTCAACAACTCTATATACCTGCCTTTGGGGAGTTGGTGAAAGGAAGTCAATGTGTTGCCAAATGAGTCCTTTCCCAAAGGTGTTCACTGAAAATAACTGGGAAATGTAAAACTCTACCACCACCACCATACCCTCGTGATAATGGAACTAGCTTTACACTTGTACATTTGAAATACACAGTAGAGTCACTGAATTGCTTCTGATGAATGATTTGAAGCAGAAAGCACAGTTTAAAAGTGTCATTTGCAGAGTAAATAGGCAATAGTGGCATGCAAAGAGAGAAAAATCAGTACATAACAAATTTCCTAAGAGGCAAATGGTACAGGATCCCATATTTTTTATCTCAGAGATAATATAAAAACTTACAGCAAAAAGTAAGACATTGATAAAAATTATCTTAGCTCATGTTTGTCATTATAACATTTATAGACAAGGCTACAAATGATCAGTGTTTTCACAGAAGTGAGTGTGGCATTCTACTTATGACAAATAAGATACTAAGATAATTGTTCTGATGAGAAGAGGGTAGAGGACTACTTGTATTAGGTATATACCTGTGGGGAAAGAAAGTGCCAAGACTGTATTAACCTTTCTGTTGTATGTCAGAAGTAATGTATTAGGAGCTGAGGAGCATGTGGTACACCTACAACTTCAGAGTACAGAAGTAAACTTCAAGAAATTGGGGGATGACACAGACAGCACAGACCCCTCACTCCTCATAATCGGTTAATAAGTATCTTACTCTTTATCTTGCTTAAGAGACCTCTAATGAAGTGTAAACAACTGGAATGGTGGATAAGATATTCTATTTGATCTTGGGAGCTATTGACCATGTCTACAGTTGCATGGGTGTATGCCTGAGGTTGATGGTCTTTGTACAGACACAAGTCCCTTTACTAACACTTACTAGGTTAGAATACCCCCTGCAACAATTCTGCCAGAAATCTATCTGGAATATACTAGTTATCACTTTCTAGACTATAAGTTAGGATTCACTGAGGAGCCCTAAATGCAGGCTAGAAAGTAATGAATATCAACAGAAAAGCCGCAAGCTTGACCTCACCCTTTCTGCCCCTGTATGTCTTGGCCTGACCAGCAGGTATGCACCTTGGCTTTCTATCACAGCTGACTTTTCACAGCCTAGCATTCTTGACCTAGGCTGGTTGGTAAAATGCGAGAAACTTCATGTTACCCTACTCTAATAAATTTTCATAAAAAGCATTTCTTCTTTTGACAAGATAACAGTATCAAACACACGTTAGATGACAAACACAATTATAAAAATCACATTATGAGTTAAATAAAAATGTAGGTGATTTGTTAGTTATATAAAAATGTCAGTAATACCAGTGTTCCTGCTGTGCTAAGCAATAAAGCAAAAGATAAAAGAAAGAGCTTGACATATACCCACTAGTACCTCAAGATGTTAAAGTAAACATAAATATATTATTAGGGCTTTAAAAATCCAGCTAGTAGAAATCTTTGAGCAATTGGTTCCTTTTTCATGACATCTGTTGTATCCAGCTTTATGCTCTATAGAAAGTGTTTGTACAGCATTCAAGGAAGCTTTCAATGGAAGCAAACCATTTGCTATGTTACATGGCCAAGGCAGATGATTGGAAGGAAGGCAGTGGGTAGCATTAAAGAAAAAGCCCTAAGTCAATAAGCTGTGAGCTGGGGAAGGCACAAATTTGAAGACCATTTTCTTTCTGGAAGTAATTTCAAAAAGCAGAAGACTGAAATGAAATGTCATTTAAAAGTTCCATCAACTTTACGCACATTGACCTGGCTAGGCTGGGACATTGTGTCATCAGAATCTGGCCATGACTGGTGCACTTCACTCACTGTCTCTGAGTTCCCTTTCTCTCTTCCTAGCCCGTCTCCCTTCTTTCTCTCTCTCCTTTCTGCCTCTTTCTTTTCTCTTTTCTTCATTCCCAGCTCCTTTTCACTCACAGTGCTAAAGTGAATTCAGGACCTTACACATTCTAGACTCTGCCATTCCAATTTTTCTTTATTTGTTATGCATTTTTGATTACCTCAAGTAAGGTTAAGATTTATATAAAAGTGAAAGAAATTATGTGAAACACCTGGTCACAAAGGAATATCATCAATGATGAAATAGTTATTGTCATTTGGGAATATATATGCTGAATAATTGCAACTGCATTTGTACATTTTCTTTCTATTATTAAGTTTTAGGCAGTGTTAGAGATCTAACTGAGGTCTTGTACAATTCTAGGCAAACCTTGTACACTGAGCCATATTACAAACTTTTTAAAATTTTAAAATGTTTAAACCCCCAAATCAATAAATGACATAAATACCTTTATATCCTGGTGTGAAGCAGGAAAGAGATTGATATTCAAAACCAGCCTCAGAATATTCTGACCATGTGCTCACATATTTATAGCTATTGTTCTAAATTAAAACCAACTTCTATCATTGTTCATGATTTATGAATAAGAAAACCAAAGCCTAGAAAAATTAACAGAGAGGCAGGAGATGTCAACCCATCTCTACAGATCTAAAATATAACTTCAACATAGCACTGTTAACTTAGCCAACATATGACACAGAATCCAAGGAAAGAATACAAGGGTGAATTCACATAAGAAGCTAAAGTTAAGTTCATGTACCATCCCACTTTAGAAATTTAAATACATAGAAGAGAACTGGGCTGTGGAGTAACAGAGCTTTGAAATCAGCAAGAAACAAAATGATTCTGGTTTCAGAAAAGCCACAGAGTAGCTTAATGCAGCCCAAGGGAAAGCTGGGAATGTAGAGGGGAGAGGGTTCCTCCTCCTCATTTAATTATCATCTCAGATCTTTTCAGTGGTTCCAACTTATCATAGTTTTATAGTCTTCCTCTGACTTGTTTGTGCTTATTTCTACAGCCCAGAGCAGGTTCCTTACATTAGAAATGTATTGATGAGCCACTAATTACCTTCATCTTACAACCAATGAGCAAAACAAACCTCATATTATGAAGGTAGTAAGAGGAGTCGTTCTAAGATCATGGAATCTCACCAACTGTTTTTAATTGTTCAGAAGAGTGGATAGTAGGGTTTCCAAATCTAGCTTTTCATTCCCAACACTTGGGATCTTCTTCCTTTTTCTATACTAAAGTATTGACAGTTCACCCAATAAACATTTGCATAGTGTTTGAGTCATTCATTGTTTTTTCATATAGTGTTTCTTTACAGTAAACAAAAATTATCACCCACACAATGAGAGTTATCATGAAGATTATGATATTTCAAGTCTACCTGTCAGGGAAGCATTTCCTAAAGAAGAGCAAAAGGCACAGAATGGCACTTCTTACTCTCTGTATTCATAGCTCTTTGTCTATGATGAGACAATTTGTGGAGTCCATTATGTCCTTTCACAACATGTGTTTCCAGGGGCAAACTCAGGATATCAGATTTGGCAGCAAGCACATTTACGTCCCTTAGCCATCTTGAAGCCCAAGGGTATTTAGCCTATCTAATATTATTGCATATTGATTTCTCCTTGTCTCTATTCCCTGGAACCACACACCACTCACATGTCTACTGTAACTACTGTTCTGATATTGATAACCAGAGAACAACTTTTATGGCTTTTGAACTTCATCAAAACAGAAGCTCATTGCTTTGTGATTGTCATCCTTCATTGAAAAAGATATTTTAGGGGGCATTGATTCAACATATTGATGTACCTGTAACTGAATGGTTTATTTGAATGTGAAGATACATGTATCAGTTAACATTTGTCACATAGCAAGATAACCACAATTGTTCTCTGCTTATTGTTCTGTGAATGAGCTATATGGCCTGAGTTTGTGTGGCAATTCTTTTAGTGAAATTGGTTGTGTCCATGTGGGCATCTGCACTTGACTCTAATCACCTAGGCAGATTTTCTTTTTAAAAAATTCACTTTACATCTGTCTCCCTACTCCCTCCCAGTACTCCTCCCTAATCCTTACCCCACTCTTCTTCCCCTTCTATCTGGAGAGGGTAGGTCCCCCCTGGGTATCCCCAACTCTAGCACATCAAGTCTATGTGGAGCTAGGCACTTCCTCTCCCACTGGGTCTTAATGAGGCATCCCACCTAGAAAAACATATCCCACAGATAGGCAATAGCTTTTGGGATAGTCCCCACTCCAGTTGTTCAGAACCTACATGAAGACCAAGCTGCACATCTGCTACGTATATGCAGGAGGCCTAGGTCCAGCCAATCTATTTTTTTTTGGTTGGTCGTTCAAACTTAAAGAGCCCCAAGAATCCAGGTTAGTTGGCTCTGTTGGCCTTCTTGCAGACTTCCTATCCTTTTTGGGGCCCTCAATCCTTCCTCCTACTCTTCCATAAGAGTCCCAAAGCTCCATCCACTGTTTGGCTGTGGGTGTAGGCAGACTTATTTGGGAGACTCTTTCATGGTTCAGCAAAGTGACAAAAGAAAATGACCAATATTTTCAATTAAGTAATCTGATTTAGTAATCTGCTCATTCATTGTTGGGTTAAATGGGGGTGTCCCACGTCTGCTTGGGGCTCAGGCTGCTTCACAGGAAGTTTTGACTGAACTTATCCCACACTGGCCTCAGACTATGGGACACTGCGGGATCCGGATCCAGGGGTCCGGGAGCACAGTCTGAGGTCCTGGGGGTCCCTGGGCCTGCACGGAGGCTGGGACATCTGATTCTCAAGTTCCTGGGCACCCCAGGCACTGCTGGATACCACAGAAGAGTTGAGAATGGAGTGGGGCCCACTGGCTGGATCTAGCCCCAGGGCCCAAAAGGGAAAAGAGGGAAGTGCTCTGGCTGGGTCCCCTGGGGAGGAGAGTCCAGTGGCCAGCTCATTAGGGGAAGGTCTGCTCCAGTGCTTCACACAGCAGATCCCAATGAAAAGAGACAGTCCATGGTTTTAAGGCATTTATTGTCATGGTAGAGAGTGGTGATGAATAAAACTGTACCCCATTTTCTCAGGGCTGGCCTGAGGTTAAATACCTTTTGCAGGGAGGAGTGTTTGGGAAGGGGAGTTTATTGGCTAAGCCTCCAGGCCTTTAGGTACCTCATTAAAATGGAGATCTGTCTTGAGCCTATGTGATCACAGGCTTTACCTGTAGAGGGGCTTGGGGGCGTTGTCCCTATGTGACTGATGGCCACAGACCTATGGAGAGCTGCGGCCTCATGTCAGGAGCCTGGTGTCCAGGAGCATAGCAAAATGACTACCATTTCCTGCAGAGGCACCGGGGTTTTCAACCTAGCTCAAACAGAAACCAGGCTGCCTTTTACAGTCCACCACCCCACAAACCATTAGTAGAGTCTAGCTTGGTCACATTGTTGCAAGGCTGTACTTCCCAAGTGTCCACCTTCAGGTTATCTGCTATTGTGTCAGTGTCAGCACCCGTGCTGGAGACAAGAGTTCAGCAACCTAAGGGCCTTGCTGCGCTTCTAACAATTCCATGCCTGGTTATTTGCCCATCTGATAAAGGACATTACAGTTATCTCTAAATTACTGTTATTATGAAAAATGGTACTGTCAACGTTTTTTCCAGGTCTTTCTGTGAACATGTATCTTCATTTCTTTTGTAGAAATACAGGCGACTAGCTCAATTGGTAGAACATGAGACTCTTAAAGAAATACCAACCAGTGCTTGGAACCTAAAACTGTGAAAATGGGCTGGGTTTCTTGAAACAGTGAGCAGGAGCTATCAGCAGTGGGCTCTTCTAGAATATAAGCTTCTGGTTGCTCAAATTAGTTTTAATTTTATTTTTAGAGTTTTGGTATATTTATTACATATAACACTCTTCTCACACTTCATTACACTAAAATCGTAGTAAACATTTGCTGTCCACATTGTCTTACATAAACAAAATTTAGAACTATAAGTATCCCAGGGACATTGGTCCAAGATGAGCTGTAGAAACACAATTGAAAGTTCAGCTGAAAATAGAGCTCAATTCCACTCTGTTCCTGCTATAGTGTCCTTCATTCATTTATCTCAGAATTCATCTTGTCATTCAAGTAGACAGTTGTAGGTGTCGTCAGTTGTTTCTTCTCTTATCCAAGCTAGTAGAAGACTTTAACTTTCTTTTAAAAACTGAACCTTTACCCAACCTCTCACCACTGTCCCTGTCTTTTGTGACACAGTCTTGTACCTCAATTGATCTCTATCAATCATCTTCAGTCTGGTTTTCACATCTCTATTCCACATTTCACAAAGGGAAGCCAGATCATAACCCTCCCTCCTCCCCCACCACGCCCCCAGTGACTTTGCATTGTATACACACGTTAGGTTAAACTGTCTTTTAGGAATTTGGTCTTTGTTTTTGTCTGTTTCCTTTCTTACTGTCAGTATGCTGTGGCCTCACTGTTCTAGTCCTCACACATGCCTGTGAGTTAATTTTTCAGAGCCCCTTTCTCTCCTCCCTTGGGCTCACTCTTGAGCCAGGTGGTTTGGGTGCTTAATTTCTAAATTCACTTTGAGATCCTGGCAGACACAACAGTGCTATTCATTCTCCTCACCTCAAATGCCATCGCATTCCACCTTTACTCAGACATTCCCACAGGAACAGGACAGATTTGAATTCCTTTTATTTTTATTTTTTGTATTGATTGTTTCAAATCATTTCTGCCTTTTCCCCTTCCCATTAAATGTGAAGAATTTGAGAACTGTGCTCTTTATTGGAAACGTTCTCTAAATGACAAATTTTAGATGAAGTGATTAGTATTGTTTTTCTTCTCCTCCTAATTTTAGGTCCTTTAAAATATATACTCCTTATTTATAAATATTTCTTGTATTCCTGAGGTCTAACTTTGAAAAATATTTTTGTCAAATTAAATTCCATCTGGAACACCAGTTCTTGTTTTCTTTCTTTAATTACTACATCACTAATGTTTTCTCATTATACACTTTTCAGACACGATCAAGGACAGTATAAATTTATTGATTCCATGGAAGAAACAGCAGAAGGAGAGGAAAAAAAGAACAGAGGATACAGTCATTTGTAGATGGGAAAAACAACAAAAATGGCATGTTGGAGAAAGGTCTCCCTATGCAAGAGTTATTCTGGAGCATTGTCTTAAAATTGGAACAAGATTCTATAAGACCATATTTTCTCACCAGGTTAATGTGAACAGTGACTTACTATGCCCCAATCAATTCCAAGAATGTATGTCTTCTATTTTGTTACATTTATATTATTTTACATTAAAGAGGTACAAAGAAACAGGTTTGTATAGGAAAAGCATCAGCACTTTTAAGTTGAAAAAGCTGTCTGCATTCCTAGCTTTCCCTGTCTTTATAGATGCTATCATTTCAAACTATTCTTCCTGAAAAGTGAGGCTTGTCTCCGCACTTTACCACAATGTCTTGGGAGCTGTTGAAACCTCATTATTGGATGTCACCTTTGTATAAATGTGGGAATGTGGGTTCTATTTAAAGCAGGAAATACTGAGTAAGAAATGGTGTTTTGCAGGTTTTCAAGATACTTTCTGAAGAATGACTGAGTTCTTCTAAAATTAGCCTCTATTTGTGCAGATCAATTTTCCAAAATTAGGACTGTTTAGGCAGTAGTCTTTAGATCTCCATTTTATACTCCTCAAATCTTTCAATCTATTTGTGACCAAGTGCACACTCCTAAATCCTTTCCCAGATAATCCTAATTCCCAACTACCCCAGCATCAGCTCTCTCAAGCCTACACCATACTCAATGTCAATAGCTCCTTAAAAGCAAACCTTGCTGCTCTTCCACTCTGATGAACACATTCAATCTCAGAGCATTAGTGAAAAAATTGCTCACATTTCTGTAGTACCCATTCATTGTGTGTGAGACAGAATTCATTTGTAAAGCTCTTTATACCTCACAAGTGCTTTATAAAATAGGTATGATTATGTACCAATTTTAATTATGTTACATAATATTATAATTATGTATAGAGATGAGAGATCTGGGCCATAGGGAAGCAAGAAGGCTTTACCACGGTCACATGCTAATGAGTAAGAGAGCTGGGGCCCTGCATGAGTCTGGTTAACTCTGCAGTCTATGCTCTGGACCTCTATACTACACTGCCAATATGGTTTAGGACACAAAAGACTCCATTATTTCAGACACTGTAACTATTCATCTCCACCTATGACATGCAGCTAGTCAGGAAAGTAGTTATACTTTGTGAGCTTCTGAGTTTTAACATTTATTAAAGTTATATTAGAAAAAGTAGATCCTCTTAAAAATCTGACCATATAATGATACATTTATTTGTCAGTATTTCATTACATAGGTAAACATTTCAGTCTTGCATCAAATATTTAAATTTATTACTGACAATTTAATGGAAAACCTAAGACATTAACCTAAATTTTATATGTATATCTCCAGACTAGAAGAAATAAACATTACATATGATAATATACAGGATCCTGGCAGTAGAGACATTTCTTTAGAAGTAATTTAATTGAGAAAAAAAATCTGTGTGGCCCAAAAATCTAAAAATAATGGCCAATCTCATCTGCTTATAATTTGAGATGTAACATTCCAGCTACTGTTGGAGATATAGAAAAGTAGATACTATAGTTTTATGTTTTGAAATATAGTATAATATAAAAATGTGCTAAAATTAGAGGCATAATAAGAATAAGAAAACAATAAAGTAGAAATATAGAGGAATAAAAGGACATAGAAGAAGTAAGTCCATTATATTTGGTAGGTAAGAGGATACCCCCCCACACACAGACACCCACACACTCACACATAGTACATATTTCTTGTAACAAAGTGGACTAGGAACTGGACTTATGGTACTATCCTGCATTGTTCTACTGTAGATCAGCTCCCCTCACTTGCTTTGAAGAGCTGTATTGAGCGACTCGTGGGATGATGATAAAGATCTGCTGTAATTAATTCACAATTGCATTCTCAGATCTTCTAGCCTAGAATTTTTGTTCTTTTCAGACTGAAAAAATGTTGTCATCAGCAAAAAAGCAGTGCAGGATACAATTACAAACAGAATAATTTACTGTTCTATAGGTGACTGAAGTTTTCTATAACATGAGAATGTATATTATTTAGATATAGTTTTTTTTAAGTCGTTCTGGGCCTGTAAGAGGGGCTTAGTGGGTAAATGTGTTTGCTGCCAAACCTGATGACCCGAGTTCAACCACCAATTCCCGTAAAGGAGAAGGAGAAAACTGAGTTCTAATAGTTTTCCGCTGACCCCCACATTTATTCTACTATATATGCACATATAAACACACACACAGAGACACACACACACACCTGAATAAATGTAAAAGGAGGTCATCTTGTATAAAATCCTTAGATAAAACTGTAAATCCAATGAGTGAATGTAGAAGTTCCCTTAAGAAGGTCACAGACTCCTTTCATCTCAAGATAACTTCCCATGGGGCTCAGCATAGCTTGGTCACAAAAGCCTGTTGGGAAGCAGTGGGTGCAGGAAATTCACTTCTCAGTTCCATTTCTACATCTCTTAGACACTCTTCAAATACCTACTTTTGTTTCACTCTACAAACTAGTAATGAGCTTATATTGCAAAACTCTATTTAGAAGAGATGGAGAAGTGTCTCTTTGTGGAAGATACATTCTGCTTAAATGTTCTAGTTATCCAATATTGCCTTAGTTCCATCCATGTGCTATGTCCAAGGGTGGAAACACAAAAACTAAAGGCAGGCTGCCAGGAAATAAACCATTTTCTTTTGGCCTCTGTGCAACTGGGAACTTTAATTTTAAAAATCTAGCAAATAATTCAGTAGAATCCTTAGAGCTCAGCACTTGTGTGTTCAGCTGCCCACCAGATGACACCATTGCACAACATTGACATCGAGACCCAGCTTCTCTAAAACTTGACTGTCCTGATGACTGACCTTGCCAAGACCTCTGCTTCAAGGGGTGGTAATGCCATCATTTCTCACTTTAAATCCCAACCCAGAACCCCTCCTCTTTTTCTCTTTTTCTCACACCATAGAATCAATGTATCAGGAAATCACCTTGGGTTTTCTTTTTAAAATGCACCCAGAGTCTGAACTGCTGTGATCCCCCAGGTTCAAACAGCCATTTCTCTTTCCTGGGTGCTGTGATCCTGTGACCTTTGAGTCTGTCCCCAACAGTAGCTGCCTGGTCATTTGAAACATAATGAAGACCATATCTTTCCTTTATTGAAATCATCTGTGATCCTGTAGTTCAGCCAGAGCCAAGGTCAACATCGTATAGTGGCTTTTAAGTGTATCAGAATGTGTGCCTCCCATACTGCCCCCCACCCCGACCTAAATCTGAATTCTGTCTCCCTTATTAACACTTTTCTAACACCAGGTTCCAGACTTGTACTTGAACATACTGGCCCATTTTAGCTTTACAGCATTAATTTAAAGTCTTTCAACTGTCATCTTCTGATCAAGGGATACCATGATCATCACTTTTCTTTCTTTCTTTCTTTCTTTCTTTCTTTCTTTCTTTCTTTCTTTCTTTCTTTCTTTCTTTTTTTTGTTTTTTTTCAAGACAGGGTTTCTCTGGGTAGCCGTGGTTGTCCTGGAACTCACTCTGTAGACTGGGCTGGCCTCAAATTCAGAAATCCGCCTGTCTCTGCCTCTCACATGCTGGGATCACTTTTTAATCCTTGCTTTTGTTGGCAGCTGCAAACCTCTACCCCTGCTACACCTCTGTCCATGGAAATCTAATCTGGTGGCATGGGCAAGAGGTTTTACTTCACTTTGAAAGCTGATTGTATGCTTTATCTGGGTTATTTTGGTACTCATGGTGATAAGTTTCTTGATCTAGTCCTTCTTGAGTTAAGTGGATATAAACTAAACTATGGTCTTGGTGTATTATTCAAAGAAAAAAATTCCTAAGTTTCTCTGTAATGAACTCCACCTAAGACTAATCTAAAGGCCATGATCCCTCTCCCAGGTGAAGTGTTTATTCTGAGACAGAGTTGATTGTTCACTTCTTAAAGAAGACAAATCAGTTCTAAACACATACTTTCTTCCTTCTCTCTCCCACTCCATCTCTCACTTCCAACCTCCAATTAGAAGCCAAGCTCTTTGACCGGTCAGTTCTATACATGATCCTGACATATCTTTTATCCCACAATTCCAAGAAACAGTCTTGTGTAATTTCTTCTACATTAATGACAGCTGGCCAATGACCTGTGAGACACCTGATGACCTTCAGGCAACCCAGTCCATAAAAATGTAAACATTTTACTTTAATTGTCTTGATGATGACAAAGATTCAATATCATTGACAAATTCCCAGAGCTGAGGTTTTCATATCTCTTAGACTTAGTGACAAGTCTCATTTACCTTTTATTGGATAGGATTTTCAGTTTCTTTTGGGGCTCTTATTTTCAACAAATCACGATGCAATTGTGATCGAATTTCCACATTCAATCCAAAATTTACAAGTTTTCTGTAAAAACTTGGTACCTTGAAGATATTTTGGTGAGAAGAGTGTTAATGGAGAGAAATAGATGCAAATAAGGTTGCTCTGAGCTGTAGAATGAAGGGCAGGTAAAGAGTATGTAGGAATCCACCATTTAAGTGGGAAGGCTGGTCCGAAATGTCTGGCTGCAGCTGTCAACTCCCTGCAATGCTTCAGACTCTAATGTTGCAGCTTCCCACTGGGAAGTATCACTTGGGTGGGCTAGGGGTACTCAGCATCCATTCTTCTTAGCACCCAGTCCTTCTTTCATTCCACGTTTCTCTCTTGCTCCCTGTCACAGAGATTATCATCATTATCTATTCTGCTGCTGCTTTGTTCAGAATCAGAGACACTGATAAAGTCTGCATCCAGGCTTCTGCTCTACTAAGTCCAGGTCTCTCTTCTCTAGCACCATTGCTATTACTGTAGAGAGATCTTGCCATGGCTTGTAGAAAATATTGTAATAGATTATAGTTCGTATTTCACAGTGCTTGTAGGATGGTCTTTGTCAAAATGCAATCTGATCATGCCAATCTTCTTTTCTAAATGTATTCTATTCTTGCAGTCCAAAATTTGAGCTCTTTTGCTTGGCATATGTAGCATTTCAAAATTTGTCTTCTGTCTGTCACAAACCTTAGTTTCAAGTGCTCTGCATGTTTTAGTTGCACAGAAGTACTTGTAGTTCTTCATCACTACATAACTTGTAGTTCACTCTCTAGCAGCTCTGTCAATATCTGATATCCCTACCCCTAATACTGCCTGGCAAAGAAACCATTGTGCTCACCTAAGGAACTCTTCCCATTTCCTGTAAGCCTCTCCTTAGTCTTTTTTTTGGGCATTTTTACTTAAAGTGACAAAGCTTTCTTCAGAGTTTATTAAGTTCAAAATTAGTCTATGTTGGCATAGAAAAAGCAGGAAGAGAAACACAAATCAGTCACAACATTTTACTTAATCTCTATCAATATACATCATAAGAAATTTGATTTCTTTGAAAACTCAGTTACATGACAATGTTTTTTTTTTTTTTTTTTTTTTTAAAATTTTGATCCTAGGTGTGGGATAAGAGGCTTTTGCACAGCAGGTGATTATGATTTGCCTCCTGCACTAGCAGGGGTGTGATTTTTGCCCTGCTGAAGATAGTTTATGTTTGGGATTCTGTGAACCTTTCAGAGTGTAGAAATGCTAGAACCCAGAGAGGGGCCATGTAGACAGGTGGGCACCTGCTCCAAGGAGGGGCCATGTAGACAGGTAGGCACATGCTCCAAGGAGAGGCCATGCAGACAGGTGGGCACATGCTCCAAGGAGGGGCCATGTA
>NW_022196902.1:24654354-24680320 GCF_008632895.1 Mastomys coucha
GCAGACAGGTGGGCACATGCTCCAAGGAGGGGCCATGTAGACAGGTGGGCACATGCTCCAAGGAGGGGCCATGCAGACAGGTGGGCACATGCTCCAAGGAGGTTGATGATAGTTTGTGCTGCTGAAGTTTGTCAAATGGTCGTGACCAAAAAGACAGATGAGAAGAAGAAATTGGATATCCTGACAACAAAGTTTGGACTTGCCCCAAGGAGGCTGACACCCCTTATCAGCAGGAAGCAGTCTAAAGAAGTCTATGCCCCACTTTGTCTCTAACCTTCTTTCTCTCTTACCTAGTGTTGGTGGGTTGGAAGGGATTGTGGTAGAATAAAAGTTGGAAGGGTGAGACTAGAGAGATGGCTCAGCATATAAGAGCACTGACTGCTATTCCAGATGTCCTGAGTTCAATTCCCAGTAACCATGTGGTGACTTATAAAACCTGATACCCTCTTTTGTCATGCACGCATACATGAAAATAGAGCACTCATATATACAAATAAATTTTAACTCCAACAAATATATGCTTCCTTTATTATCAGTCTATGTACATATGTATGTATGCATGTATGTATATATTATCTATCTATCTATCTATCTATCTATCTATCTATCTATCTATCTATCTATCTCTATCATCTGTCTATCATGTATCATCTATTATTTACCATTTCTGTGTCTATCATCTGTCATCTATGTATCTATCATCTATATATCTATGTATTTATCTATCTGACTACCATCTAGCTGACAAAATGTGTCCAAAATCTGCACATAGAACATAATTTTGAAGGATATTAAATACTATCTTATATATTCTCATTGAGTCAATTATTTCTTTCATAGCAAAATACCTTGAACAATTTTTTTCAATGACAAAAGAGAAATATCAATTATTGTGTAATGGGCACACACAAACATACATATACATATATATCACATTAACTTCATATATATGTATGTGTGTATATGTGTATATGTATATATATATATATATATAAAATGTAGATAGAGAAGTATAGAGTTCTTAGTCCTCCAGTGATTTAGGTTGTTGTTAGATACATATATAATGTTAGGATATGTTAAAGACATATTAGAATATAAACATAGATTCATCTATTGGGTAATCTGTTTAGAATATTTTACTCAGAGTGATCTACCTTCATTTTTTAATTTTTATTATTTAAAACAATATTTAAATGTAAATATATTTTGGTCACATTCTTCCCCTCTCTCATGCTCTTTCCATTCCTACCCACCTAACTTTAAATTTTTCATAAAAAATAACAACAAGCAAAAATCTGATACAAAATTATATAAAACCAAGAAAACAAAATAGAGCAACACCCTGAAAGAAAAAAATAATAAGAAACCCCACAAAATGAACCAGATAAAAGCTCACCAAAACCAAACAAAAACAAATATCACCTGTCCCTCCCCATCATCAGTATCCAGTAGTTAACTACTCCTGAACGTGAGGCCTGTCCCGGAGAGGTTGCTACACCCACTGTCGCTCTATTAGAGAAAGAAATCTCCCTTTCACAGCAGGTACAAATGACAGTTCAGTTGTTAACCTTTACGCTAGTGTCTACATTTTCATTCATTCATTCACTCATTCATTCACTTTAAAAATATAATAAAGCAAAATATAATAAGATAAAACGAAAACAATCAAAGTTAGACAAGATAAACCAACAGAAGCAAAAGAGACCAAGAGAGGGCACAAGAACCAGAGACCCACTCTTTCCCACACTGAGGAGTCCCATAAAACAATAAACTGGTAAGGCTTTTAATAAATTCCACATAATTCAAACTTTATTTATGTTTCTGTAAATAATATTGACTTGTCATTTGAACATAGCCTAAATTAGATAAAATATACCACACTTTAAAAACTGCTTTGAAGGCACAGGTCATTTAAAGTGCTTATGATAAATACATATTTTGACATGAAGCATTTGTATGCTTGGTCTTGTTGACATTAAAAGAAAGTGCTTTTAGGCTTTTCAAGATGCCCATGAAATGAGGATATTAACCAGGGTCTAGGAAGGGTTTGAGAAGTTTTAAAAACAAAATCATGGCAGTGCCAGTAGCTGTGAACTAATGATGGGGCTAGCCTTTCCTAGAACTCTTGCTCCGTTTTCTCCTCCTTTTGCTCCCTCTCCAAATGTGTCAAGAGGATGCTGCTGTTATTTAGTATCATGTCATAGGGACGATGCAGTGAATGTTTAAGAAGAGAGTCCTAATGGAATGGTCAAGCTGAGAGTAAGGATGACTGGGCAAAAGCAAAGCACAAGTCAGTCCTCCTGGAGGCCTTGGGAGTCACGTGGTAGGCTTCAACAGGCCCATTTTAGGAGCATAATACTGAATGAGTGAACAATTACTAGGAGAAGTCTGGCTTTGTACAATCAAGAGAAGGGGACTACCAAGAAGAAATTGCTATGTGTAAATTACACTATGGAATCTTTAAATGGATGGCATGCAGAGGCAGCTAAAATAAAAGATACAGACTTCTTGGAAAGTGTAAGGCAAACCCCTTAACATCTTTCTTTCTTCAGGAGGTCAGACTCCTGGGAAAGAGAACAGAGATTTAGTGATTTTCAGTATTTTATTCACAGAGCCACACTAAGAATTTTGCTAAGCCATTAGTAAAGTTTTACTGTCCCTTTCCTGAAAGACTAAAAGGAGCTGGGGGTTGTGAACGAGGAATAAAAACGACATGTAAGAGGGAATTTCTTAGGGACAGTATCCTACCAGGGAGGCTGTGTTGAGTGCAAGGGCTGGAGCTGCATCTATATATAAGCGATACTGGTATTATATTGCAATACTTGTCATTTTCATCTTTTAAATGGGATGCCTTCATCTTTGTCAAGGAAGAATTTTTGGCTTCTTCATGTTTTCCTATTAGGCTGTGTTGATGCAAATATGTACTCTGTTTTGTTTTTTTTTTTTTCATCTGTTTGTTTGTTTTTTTCTCTAATCCCCATTGCATTTGACTGCTCTCACAGGAGAGAGGGAACTATTGAAGTGCTAACAGAAGCTCTCCTGGGAGGTCTGCTACCTGTCTTCAACCAAGCTGATGCTTTTAAAGGGGCATTAAATCAGGAATTGCCAGAAGTCACAGTATAAAACTATATGCATCATTCTTCCCTTTCCTCCAATTTGAAACTAAAAGGAAAATATCTAGAAACTGACTTCTTGCACTGAGGATTTATGTATACTCTTCCCCACTCATGTATCTTTATAGGTTTAGCATTAAGAGTTTGTTCCTAGAAAGTAAATAGGCTTTGAAATTTGCAAGTAGATCCATCAGTCAATTGTAATTAATCTAGTAAATGCAACTGATCTAAGTACAGTTCAATTTTTTCACTGATTAATATGCTTCAATTAGAACCATAAATAAGATGATCTAGGAAACTGCCTTTTGGTGGATTGCTTTCAATAATTCCAATTTTTGTCATACAAAGATAAACATATGTGAGCTCCTTTTATAGTTCTTCAACATGGCCCATAGTTCTGTTCAAAATATAAGAAACAGAAATTCTAATAAATAGGCATTTAAAGCAATAAACAGCCATTTTAAAAACTAATACTCTTCCTTCTATGAATTATGCACAGAAATTATACAGTTGGAAGAACAAAAACATGTAGAGAGTGTCTTTTTTTGGGGACGCTTGGTTTAATCATCTGGAGAGATAACTCATTGCCAATGGCAACTGTAGCCATTCTTACAATTGTCTTACTCTGTGCCTCCTTTTCCAGATGAATATAGATCAGGAGAAGAAAAATTGTTTCTTTATATTACAGATCTAAAAAACCAGACTGCTCACAGCTCAACAAATGAATGCCTAGTGTTAAAAATTGACTCGAACTAAATGAAGCAGTTGATTACAAATGTTAGACATTCAACCAAGAAACTATACCTTAAAGAAAGAGATAACATACAACTATCGTTTGCTCATCTTGTGTGAGGGGAGAAATGTGATGTTATGACCAGAATGAAATATGTTTTGAGGGATGAAAGAATTTCAGTGCCTGTGAACATCTAAAACAGCTTCGTTAATGTGACATGATAAAATATCATTTGCATCAATATTTCTTTTTTATTAGATATTTTCTTTATTTACATGTCATATGATTTTTCCTTACCCAGTTTCCCCTCCAAAAAACAAACAAAAAAACCCCCAAAAAACAAAAAAACAAAAAAACCACAAGAACAAACTCCTGTTGCCTCCCCCCTCTCCCTGCTTGCCACCTTACCCTCTCCCACTTATTGGCCCTGGCATTCCCCTACACTGGGGCACAGAACCTTCACAGGGCCAAGGGCCTCTCCTCCCACTGATGATCGACTTTGCAATCCTCTACTAATACACATGCTGCCAGAACAATCAGTCCTACCATGGGTACTCCTTGGTTGGTGGTTGGGTCCCTGGGAGCTCTGAGGGTACTAGTTAGTTCATATTGTTGTTTGTCCTAAGGGGCTGCAAACCCTTCAGCTCCTTTGGTCTTTTCTCTAACGCCTTTATTGGGGACCCTGTACTCAGTTCAATGGATGGCTGTGAGCCTCTACTTCTGTATTAGTCAGGTACTGTCAGAGCCTATCAGAAGACAGCTATATCAGGCTGGATTGTCCTTCTTTCAGTCTCTGCTCCATAGTTAGTCTCTGCAACTCCTTCTGTGGGTATTTTGTTCCCCCTTTTAAGAAGGAATGAAACGTCTACATTTTGGTCTTCCTTCTTCTTGATTTTCTTGTGGTTTGTAGGTTGTTCTTCCTGTATTCCGAACTTCTGGCCTAATAACCACTTATCAGAGAGTGTATACCATGTGTGTTCTTTTGTGATTGGGTTACCTCACTCAGGATGATATTCTCCAGATCCATCCATTTTCCTGGATTCCCCGTTTTTAATAGTTGAGTAGTATTCCATTGTACAGATATACCACAATTTCTGTATCCATTCCTCTGTTGAGGCACATCTGGGTTGTTTCCAGTTTCTGGCTATTATAAATAAGGCTGCTGTGAACATGGTGGAGCATGTGTCCTTATAACATGTTGGACCATCTTCTGGGTATATCCCCAGGAGTGGTACAGCTGGGTCCTCCGGTAGAACTATGTCCAATTTCTGGAGGAACTGCCAAACTGATTTCCAGAGTGATTGTACCAGCTTGCAATCCCACCAGCAATGAAGGAGTGTTCCTTTTTCTCCACAACCTCTCCAGCATCTGCTGTCACCTGAGGATTTTATTTTAGCCTGACTGGTGTGAGGTGGAATCTCGGGGTTGTTTTGATTTGCATTTCCCTGATGACTAAGGATGTTGAACATTTCTTTAGGTGCTTCTCAGCCATTCAGTATTCATCAGTTGAGAATTCTTTGGTTAGCTCTGTACCCCATTTTTAAATATGGTTATTTGGTTCTGGAGTCTAACTTCTTGAGTTCTTTGTATACATTGGATATTAGCCCTCTATCAGATATAGGATTGGCAAAGGTCTTTTCCCAATTTGTTGGTTGCCGTTTTGTCCTATTGACAGTGTCTTTTGCCTTACAGAAGCTTTGCAACGTTATGAGGTCCCATTTATCAATTCTTGATCTTAGAGCATAAGGTATTGGCCTTATCTTCAGGAAATTTTCCCCTGTGCCTATGTGCTCAAGGTTCTTCCCCACTTTCCTTTCTATTAATTTCAGTGTATCTGGTTTGATGTGGAGGTCCCTGATCCACTTGGACTTGAGCTTTGTACAAGGAGAAAGGAATGGGTAGATTTGTATTTTTCTACATGTTAACCGCCAGTTGAGGCAGCACCACATGTTGAAAATGCTGTCTTTTTTCTACTGGATGGTTTTAGCTCCTTTGTAGAAGATCAAGTGACCATAGGTGCATGGGTTCATTTCTGGGTCTTCAATTCTGTTCCATTGACCTACCTGCCTGTCACTGTACCAATACCATGCAGTTTTTATCACAATTGCTCTGTAGTACAGCTTAGGGTCCAGGATTGTGATTCCACCAGAGGTTCTTTTATTGTTGAGAATAGTTTCGGCTATCCTGGTTTTTTTGTGGTTCTAGATGAATATGCAAATTGCTCTTTCTACATCTGTGAAGAATTGAGTTGGAATTTTGATGGGCATTGCATTGAATCCATAGATTGCCTTCAGCAAGGTGGCCATTTTTACTATATTAATCCTGCTACGAGCATGGGAGATCTTTCCATCTTCTGAGATCTTCTTCAATTTCCTTCTTCAGAGACTTGAAGTTCTTTTCAAACAGATCTTTTACTTGCTTAGTTAGAGTTACACAGAAGTATTTTATATTATTTGTAACAATTGTGAAGGGTGTTGTTTCCCTTTTTTCTTTTTCAGCCTGTTTATCCTTTGTGTAGAGGAAGGCCTCTGATTTGCTTGAGTTAATTTTATATCTAGCTATTTTGCTGAAGTTGTTTATCAGGTTTAGGAGCTCTCTAGTGGAATTTTTGGGGTCACTTATATATACTATCATATCATCAGCAAATAGTGATAATATTGCTTCTTCCTTTCCAATTCATATCCCTTTGATCTCCTTTTGTTGTCTAATTGCTCTGGCTAGGACTTCAAGTATAATACTGAATAGGGTATCTTTTGCCCCTGACATTCTCTCTTCTATATCTTGTATTCTGTTGGTGATGCTTGCATCTATGTTTCCTGACTTCTTTCCTAAGATTTCTAATTCCAGAGTTGTCTCTCTTTGTGACTTCTTAATTGTTTCTACTTCCATTTTTAGGTTCTGGATGGTTTTCTCAATTCCTTCACCTGTTTGTTTGTGTTTTCCTGTAACTCCTTAAGGAAATTTTTTGTGTTTCCTCTTTAAGGGCTTCTACTTGTTTACTTGTGTTCTCCTGAAATTCCTTATGGAATTTTTTTGTTTCCTCTTTAAGGGCTTGTACCTCTTTACCTGTGTTCTCCTGTATTTCTTTAAGGGAGTTATTCATGTCCTTAAATTCCTCTAGCACCTTTGTGAGATATGATTTTAGATCCAAATCTTGCTTTTCTGGTGTTTTGGGATATCAGGGACTTGCTGTGGTGGGAGTACTAGGTTCTGATGAAGCCAAGTACTCTTGGTTTCTCTTTGTAGTATTCTTGAGTTTGACTTTCGCCATCTGTTGATCTCTGGTGTTAGATATTCTTGGTGTCTTTGACTAGAGCTTGTTCCTCCTGTGGGTCTGTAAGCTGGTGTCAGTACTTCTGGGAGATCAGCTCTCCTCTGGTAAATCCCGGGTGCAGATGGCTGTGGATCAGTTGTCCGTCCTGTGTCCTGGGGTCAGAGCACACCCTGGAGACAGGATCTCCTTTTGCAGAAAAGGTGCAGAGAGGGCTGTGGGTCTGTTGTCCCTCCTAGGTGTGGTCTGAGGTAGAAATGATCCAGACCAGGCTGCTCTGCATCTTGTGAGGCCCTTGCCTCCAGACTTGTCCAGTCTTAGAAAGTCACCAGAGAGAAAATGGAGGATCTCACCCGAGTCCCTGAGTTAAAGCACTCCCTGAAGGCAGGATCTCTGCTTGCAGGGAAGGGGCAGAGAGGTTTGCAGATCCACAGCCATCACTCAGAGGCTGAGAGGATCCTGTCCCTGCTGCCCTGCACGACTTGTGAGGCCTGTGCATCCAAGCTGGTCCTGCCTTAGAAAGTCACCGGAGAGAAAATGCACATCAATATTTCTATCCCTGGAAGAAATGCAAACTCATAACAGAACAACTTCTGATTTAATCTGTCATGAAATAAGAACACTTTGTAGATGGGGAAGATCATGCAGAAAAAAAAATTTTGTGTAGGAAAATCTTGAAGCATTAGTAATTAGGCACTATTATATTTGAAAATGTTTGAGAAATGTTGGTATATTTGGTACATGATATCTATTTAGAACTACATAAAATATTTTATATTGTATTTTTGGTATAAAAGTCACTGTAGGGTCAGGAGAGTGTGTTTATAACATTCCCAGCAAAGAGACACAGTAGCTTTGGTTCTTAAGTACCAGAAAGATGTTTTGCAGAATGGCCAGTAAAGGCTGATAAGGGGACAGGTTCGACTAGTGTCTAGTTGTAGAGGAAACAACTTATCTTCACTCTCAGAAGAAACACTCATTATACCTCTGGCACCTCCATAGGATAGTGGTACTCATACATCCTTCTCTTTATGAGATTAGGTCTAGAAGCTTAATAAAGTGGTAATTTTACTCGGTTATAATCACACTCCATGAATTATCACAGACTACACAGAATGACATATATTACATAGACTTTAAACATCCTCTTTCATCTAAATGATAGACCTTTTTATATTTTAAATGCTTTACAGGCTTTTGTTATAGCTGTAGAATGGGGACACAAATATTCTTTTTTTTTGTTTTTTATTGTTCACTTTTGGAGAAGAACTTAAGTGATCATAATGTTAACTAAACTGAAACAATGGTTACATGGTATAGTGTAAAATACTGACACATCATTAATATCATGTAAGAAACCATTATGTTAGATGTGACCTTATATGCTAAGATACAGTGCTGCTAGATAAGACTGTCTTCTGGCAGTTATATGTAGTGGGACAACCCGGAAAAAAAATACAAGTAAAACACAAATGGTTAAGCAATAAATAGTTGTTACTTACTTTCTGTTGCTGTGATAAAATACTGACCAAAAACTGCTTGGTGAGAGGTAAAGGGTTTATTCACCTTACAATTCCTAGTGATAGTCCTTCACTGAAGCAAGAGCAGGGACTCAAGCAAAAACAGAGGCAGGGACCATGAAAAAGTTGCTTACTAGCTTGTTTACCATGCATGGTTTGCTCAGTTTGCTTTCTCATATAATCCAGGGCTATCTGCACAAAGGTGGCATGACTCAGAGTGGATTGTGCCCTCTCACATTAGTCACTACTAATCAAGAATATTCACCACAGACATGCCCACAGGACCATCTGAAGAGAACAATACCTTCTTCCCAAATATTTGTCTGTCTATTTGTGCAAGTTGACAAAAATTATCCCCAGAGCTCCCAGGGACTAAACTACCAACCAACGAGTACACATGGAGGGACTCATGGCTCCAGCTGCATATGTAGCAGAGGATGGCCTTGTTGGACATCAGTGGGAGGAGAGGCCCCTGGTCCTGTGAAGGATCAATGTCCCAGTGTAGGGGAATGCCAGGACAGGGAAGTGGGAGTGGGTGAGTTGGTAAGCAGGGGTTGGGGAAATGGTATAGGAAAGGTTTCAGAGAGGAAATGAGGAAAGGAGATAACATTTGAAATGTAAATAAAGAAATATCTAATAAAAAATTTAAAAAATTATCTGCCATAATGGCAAAAAAAAAAAAACACCCAATGAAAGAAAACAACAACAACAACAACAAAGAGGCAAACACATTATTGATCAACTAAAATGAAGCAAAAACTCATAGCCTCAGTGGCCTCAGGAAGCAAAGGATACGCTCAAACCCACCAGAATGTTGGAAAGTGTGCAAAAAACCTGGGTTTACCAAAATTTCTTTGCAAAATTCTTCAAAATTCAAGAGTCTTGTACAGTCCTTGACATGTACACATGTGTATGGGGTTCCAAAATGTTCAGAGAAAAGGCTATAGGAAGTAGTCTAAGAGAACCAAAGAGAAGCATTAGCCACACTAGTAAGACTATTTGTGACTTCGAGCTCTGCTTGACAAACTGAAGGACTCAGTTTGTTGGCTCCCTGCAATGTCCTAGGACTGCATGGATTTTTGGGGGGTGGGGGTAAGCTATTAGAGGAAACTGTCCGAAATTATCAAAAGCATTGAACAATCGTATAGAATCAAGGCTATCTGCCTGTTATTCCCTGGCGAAAAGGATCTCAACAATCCTTAGGAGAAATTCATGAAAGCCCAAGGTCCCACAATGTAGTACGGATTTATGTCCTAGACAGTGTGCATAGGATTAAGCAACAAATGTGAGAAAGGAAACAATATAAACTGGAAAAAAGTTTGGAGTTTTCTTAGCTTAAAAATTAAAAAAGGGGCAGAACCATTATCCCGGGGAAGCAGAAAAATAATACCTGAGAAGTGCAGGATAGAGACAACCAACATGTAAGAGTCAGGGATTGTGGCCCAGGAGGGCTGCAGGCCAGGCTAGCCAGGATAGAGTGTAGGTTTTAGTAGGTAATAATTCAGGAGTACGAGTGCTAGCTCTATGGAGGTTTGGGAGTGGCCCTACCATTGAGTTGCTTAGGGCATGCTAAATATAAAAAAAATTAAAAAGTAACCACTAATAATGTTTTAAAGACCCTTTATAAAAAGATTCCTATACAACAATAAGAAGAAAAAGACATGAATTTGGAGAGAGAGGAAATTATGGTAGGAGCTGGAGAAGGGAGGGAGCAGGAATGATGCAGATGCAGAATGCATGTATGAGGTTCTCGGTGAAATGAAATTAAAAAGAGATTTTTAAAAATAACCAGAGATGAGAAATTCTAGGAAGATGTTTAAAATTAGGTACAAATAGAAACTTCAGAGCCCAAAATATAATCTTTAAAATCAAATATTTATTGAGTGAGATTATTAGCACTGCTAAAATAACTGAAAGGATCTTTTCCTTGAAGAGAGTTACATTTATTCATATTCACATATACATATATGTAATAAAATTGAAATCCAGAAAGAAAAGCATGAAAGACCAGGAATTGAATGATGGTTCAGAGTGTCACATTATCTTATGCATATATTAATGAAATTGGAGCAAGATAGGAAATGGAGGATGTTACAAAAGAAACACATATGTATGTACTCTATTAATATCAGATAGGTGCAAAGAAATACAAAAATTATCATATACTGTAAAAGCAGACATCAGAAAAATTTAAAAGCAAGCAATGGACAAATGTTAAGAAAATCTATGTCTCTCAGAAACAGTAGTGATGATAAAACAACTGCCATTTAAAAATACTAAAACAAACAAATAACAACAAAATCAGCCAGAAAAAGCTGCAGACCAAGAAGTCTATCTTCAGACAAGATATCTTCTTCAACTAAAGCAAGAGACATGTGAAAGTTGAGTGAAATTTCTGCTAGCAACATCATCACTCCCCAACCCCCATCCTCCCATCTCTCCTCCCCTATCCCCCACTTTTATAAATGTTATCTGAAGCCAGGTATGGAATGCCAGTGGCAATTTCAGCACTCTTGAGGTGGAAGCAGGAAGACTGTTAGTTGAAGGAGAGTCTTGACTACATACTCTGTCTAAAATAATAACACCAAACCCAACCCAAACTAACCAATATAATGACAATGGGAAGGCTGATGGTGAGACTTAGTGTGGGGACTGTTGCACACGTCCCAAGTTTGATCCCCACCATTGGAACATGAAGCCTCTTTGGATAACTCATATCTTAAATACTCAGATACTTAAAATTGAAACTGAAGTTTCTACAAAACTTCAAAGTAGAAACATCGTCAGTCCTGATGGTAAACAGGCAACCAGCTGCCTTCTTTCCTTGAGGGTTATTGTTGGAACTAGAACTGAAATTCAATACTCAATTTAGGTATTCTGCAATAATACTGTTCTCAAACAAACAAAAAAAATGGTAATTCTTGCTTCGTTTTCTCAATCATTAATGACGTATCACAGGAATTTGACATAAGGCCCAGCTTGAGACATAGGAAATATAAGGGGTTTCCCATATTCTACATAAAAAAGACATCTCAGAAAAACACTCAACGATGAATAGAGTTTCAAGTTATCTATTTTGTAAACCATTTCACCAAAAATTTAAATATTCTGCCTGATAAACTAAAATGATTGCTTAGATTGAGAAATCGTAACAAATATAGTGCTTTCTGAAAGCTGTACCATCAAGACTTCTTGTTTTCTATATGTTAATATTCTACCCTGTTGGAACTCAAGTCATCAAGCTGAGAAGCTTGAAGTGGCCCAGGTGTGGACACAGACACTTTTGCAGTGACAACAGTCTGGATCACTGTTCCCTAGTTGTGAAGCTTCTTGCAGTGCAGGAGAATTGGTATGCTGAGGGTTAGAAAGATGGTCTCTGCAGAAACAGAAGGTAATAAAGCAGGCTCTCTGACAGCACAGTGATGGAAGTATTGTCAGTGGACAGCAATGGAGAGGAATCATGGGAGTTACAAGTGGTTGACAAATTATTTGCAGTAGAGAATGGTCTGTCAGAAAGACATTGCACCTCCCACCTCCCTCCCCCCATCTCCTTAGGTCCACACCTCCAAGAGAACTCTAGGACCCTCTCCTCTTATTTGTAGCCCCAATACAAAACTCATTTTGTCATTCTCAACAGTCCTAAAAGACACTTCAAACAAATGCTGCCCTGTAAAGGATGCTTAGAGTTTGAGTTACCTTGCGGTCCTTGTGTCAAGCTGGTGCCATAAGATGCCAATACAGAAACAATTAATAGACTTTGTTCCTGGAATCATCAGTGGCCACACCTGACCTGTGCTCAGGTTGGTGATTTGTATTATTCTTCCTGTCTCCCACTTCAGCCTTTCCAGTCTCTACTCCAGCCCTTTAACAGACTGCATGCATGGGCCTTTCCTCCCTCCCTCCCCGAAGTCCCTGGAGACTTGACCAAACCTTCTTTCAGATATTCCACCTTTCACCTCAACTCCATTTACCGGAGACCTCAACTCTTGCTTCAGACAAAGGGTTCCCTTAGCCCTGTTGTACCTGTCTTTCCTGAAAAGTCATTATGTTAAAACTTACTTGCAGGATCCCCCTCTTCCTATCATAATCTCAACTTGATGGGGGCTCTACTATTAGGTGTGAACAGGATTCCCTTAGCTCTTTCCTGAAGCCTCTCAAAGCTTTTTCTGCCAGACCACCTGTATTCCTCTCTGCTATCTACCAGGTACTCTACATCCATCACACTTTCCTAAGATACAGAGAGTACAACCAAAACCAAGGAATAGAATAACTACCCAACAGAGATAAGCCAAGACACTTAAAACTACTTCAACCCCAGATGCCTAGAAATCAGTGTAAAAACACAGTAACATCCAGGACAATGTATGTTCATCAGACCCAGTAATCCTATTATAGTAGACATGGAGAAATGTGATATAAAAGAAGCACAAGACAAGGACTTTAAAATAGCAAGTATGGATATGACCAAGAACCTTAAACAGATTCTGAATAAATACTTTAATGAATTCTGTGGAAACACAAACAGTAGAATGAAATAATGAAAACAGTTCAAGACATAAAAGTAGAAATTGAATAACCAAAGAAAACCTGAACTGAAAACAAAAGATTTAGGAAGTCAATTACAAACCTCAGAGGAATGACTCACCACCAGAGAATAAGACATAGAAAAGAGGATTAAGAGGATTCCAGGTGTTAAAAACAAGGTAGAAGAAATGGACTCCACAGTTTAAAAAAAAAAAAACTGAAGTATTCAGTCACAAAGCACCCAGGAAACCTGAGATACCATGAGAACAACAAATCTGTGAATAATTAGAAATAGAGGAAGGAAAAGAAACCCAGGTCAAAGGTGCAGAAAATATTTTCAACAAAAATAGAGAAGAAAAATTCCCCAATTCAAGAAAAAGGTGCCTATTAAGGTACAAAAAGCATATAGAAAGAAGGCCAAGTAGACTGGACTAGAGAAGGAAGTCCACATGGTACTTAATAATAAGAACAAGACCAAGGAAAGAATATTAAAAGGTAGACCCAACAGAAAAATACGCAACATCTCCATGAAGACTGTAAAATCCAGAAGAACATGACCAGATGTTCTACAAAATCTAAGAGACTACAGAACCAAGCCAGATTACTATACCCATTCAACTGTCTTAGGATCACTTAAGTCTACAATCACATCATCTACAATTACAAATACTTTGACATCTTCCTTTCTTGTTTATATCACATTGATTTCCTTCAGTAGTCTTATTGTTCTAACTATGACTTTTAAAGCTATATTGAATAGGTATAGAGAAATGGCCAACCAATGACTTCCTCAAATTGAGACCCATTCCACGGGCAAGAACTAATACCCGACACTATTAATGATACTCTATTATGCTTGCAAACAACAACCTAGCATATCCTCTGAGAGACTCCACCAAGCAGCCAATGGAAAGATATGCAGAGACTCACACCAAAACATGAGATGGAGCTTGGAGTGTCTTATGGAAGAGTTGGGAGAAAGATTGAGGGACCTGAAGAGGACAGGGGCTCCACAGGAAGACCAATATAGTGAAATTACCTAATCTTTGGGTGCTTCTAGAGAATGAATCACCACCAAAGAGTGAGCACAGGCTTAACCTAGGCCCTCTGAATATATATATATAGCAGATGAGTGGCTTGGTCTTCATGTGGATCTCCTAGCAACTGGAGCAGGGGCTGTCCCTGAGCCTGCTGCTTGCCTGCCTGTGGATCCTGGGTCCATAAATGGACTCCCTTGTCTGGTCTTAGAGGGAGAAGATGTACTTAGTTCCACAATGACTTGATGTGTGAGCAGGCATTAGTGGAAGGGGTGAGATTTAGAGGACGGCTTCCCATTCTCAAAAGAGAAGGGCAAAGTGGAATGGAGAGAGGACTTGTGTGAGGGAGTACTGGGTTGTAATATGAATAAACAAATACATTAAAAAAAATATTGTACCCAGATCTAAATAGAGAATTCTTAAGAGAAGAAACATAAAGTTGAATGTCACTTGAAGAGAAGTTCAACAGTCTTAGTAAATAGCTAAATGCAAACCAAAACCACTTTGAGATTTCATCTTATATCAGTCGAATGGTCAAGATGAATAAAACAAGTGACAGCTCATGGTGGCAAGGTAGTAGGGGGGACATTTGTCCATTGCTGATTGACCTAAAACAAGTACAGCTTTCATGGAAGTAAGTGTAGTGGTTCTTCTGGAAATTGGTAATCAATCTGCCTCAAGATCTAGCGATACCACTCTTGAACATATACCTTAAGGATGCTTCATTCTACTACAGAGACATTTGCTAAACTTTGATCATTGGTGCTCTTAACTAGAAATTGGAAAAAAAATCTAGATGGCCATCAATGGATGAGTGGATAAAGAAAATTTGGTACACATTTTTATAATGAAATATCACTCAGCTGTTAAAAATGAAATTGTTAATTTCTCAGGTAAGTGGATGAAGCTAGAAAAAAAATTCCTGAGTTAGGTATCCCAGACCCAGAAAGACAAATATGGTGTATATTCAACTGTATGTTGATTTTTAGCTGGTATATCTTTGATAAGTAAGTTACAATCTGTATAACCACAAAGGTTAAATAGAGAGAGTCAAATGATAGTAGAAAGAGATGGGTCTCCCTAGGAAGGGGAAATAGAACAGGTACAGATGGACTAGAGTGGGGACAGGGATAGACAGAATAAATGGAGAGTAGTGGAAAGAGAGGAGAAAGAGTGGAACAGCATTTGAAGGTCATATGAAAACTTAATACATGGGAAGCATCCTAAAGTATATAGATGTGTGAAGGAGATCCAAATGAAAACTCAACGGACATCACTAATAAATGAAGTTTCCAGTACCAGAAATAGGAAACATCTAATTGAGTTGCTGGCCAAAGAAACCCAAAGGAAACCCCTAAAAAAGCCAGGATATTGCTAAGGCCATTGGATACTCTCCACAAATTGATAATAATTCTCTATTGCTGAAGATGACACCTACTCAACTCATTGAACATGTGGCTACCTAGAAGTTTCACCCCTCTAGGGTGTTCATGGCAAACATTTCCAGTACCATGCATGGTACATAAATGCTTCCAAAGGAGAAAGGCGAACACCAGCTAAATATTTCAATATCCAGTGGTGACCAACACACCTAGGAACTCATAACTCATAGGGACTGTGGCAGCATGCACAGGACCTACACAGGCCTTCATTAGTTTGGGTTCCATTGCTGAGATGGGAAATTAGAAACCCTTTCTCATTCCCAACCAAGAAGCTATTTTCAATTAAAAACTGCACATGGATGAAAAAAAAGTTTCTCCAATGGAGTCTCACTCTGAGTATACAAACCAAACTTCAGGGCAGGCAACATACCCAGCAGTCCTAGCAGTATACCACTAACACAAACTTAACTCAATGGCATTTTAGAGTTTTTTTTCCTCATATAGATTAATTGGGGCTTTTATTTTAAACCTTAGTAGTCTTTCGTGTATATTATAGATTCTGATTTTCAGTGTTTTGTGTGTGTGTGTGTATTTGTGTGTATATTTGTGTGTGTGTATGAGAGAGAGAGAGAGAGAGAGAGAGAGAGAGAGAGAGAGAGAGAGAGAATTTTGCACTTTTTAAAAATGTCTTTTTGGAGCTTTTGTGTTAATTTGTTTTATTTTTATCCTTTCTAGTTTTTTTTTATTTGCCTGTTTGTTTTCTGAAGAGATAGAAAGAATGCATGGAGTTAGAATGGGGGGCAAGAAGAAGATCTAGGAGGGGATGAAGAAGGGGAAACCATCATCAGAATCTGTTTTATGAAAATAACATATTCAATAAAATTAAAAATCAGTTATAAGCTCAATTATTATGATTTTTGTTGCTTTAAAATAAACAGCATTTTCTTCAAACAAAACAATTGGATAGAAAAAAAGAGATAGCCATAGGAAACTAGGATGTGAAGCATGAGAACAACAAATACATAGTTTAAAAAATGTAATGTTATCTTAACTGGGGCAGCCAAACAGGAATAGTTTGTAATAGTATAAAGTAGGGAATTATTGCTCCTGCAGGTTCTTAGTAGGACAATTTTAGGAACCCAGGTCAACCTCTCTGCACTCTACTAAAGTGGGCACAGTTACAGTGAAATCTTACATTTGCTGTGACTTGAGGAGTGCTTTAAATTAATTTTATGAGATTAAAGAGGATTCTTCAGTTTTGAAAGTCAGCATGGTGGTGTACCATGGAAGGCATCTATAAAGAAATTCATTTGTATCATGAAAAGCTGGAGAAGAACAGGCACTTATGCTTTTCATGTTTCTGGTCTTTATAAGGTTTTCCACACAATTTCAAAAACAGCTTAAGAGGAGTGTAGCTTTATCCCAGTCTGAACCTCTCTGGCAGGAATGAAAGCCAGAGAAGATAATTTAATTGGCAGGACATAAGAGGATCCAGTGTGACTCTGTGAATAGCTTCCAAGTCACACAGACATCTTTCAGGACAGAAGTACTGTGCGGGGGCTTGATAAAACCAGCCATTGAGCAGAGCCAAGAAAGAGCAAAACACAGACTTCCATCTTGAATGTCGAGTCTGTCTGTAAATATAGAGAAATCACTAAGGAACGCTTTGCATGTTGATGGAAAAGCTGGGGCGGGGTTATTTGATAAACATTGGAATCCCAGCAAGCCTTTCACTGGGTCCTTATCTTTTTTCTCTGAAAGGGTAAGGAGTAAATCTCTCCAATACAGCTTGCGACATCTGCATTTTCCTAAGCACAGGGCATTTGAAAAGAATGGACCATGTTTCAGTGAGATCCAAACATTCATGAACATCATAATGGTCTGAGTTTGCACTTAATTTGTAAGTTTCTGAGGAGCTCAGACAGTTCATTTACCTTTATAAATATGATCTGAAGTTTAGTTAAGTGATTTTATTCCTAACTAGCTTGAATACAGGGTAGGCCAAAATGTTGCAAGCATTCAGGCATTCTATTTATCAGTTCACTAAATAGACTGAATTTGACCCTAAAGCAATACAAATCAATAGAAAAAAAAATTACAGTTTTTTTTTCATTAATGTTTAGTTGATAGAATTCTACTTAATATGCTTTACTTCTTTCATCCTGTTTTCCTCCTGCCTGTTTGGACTCCTGGGTAACTTAAGTAAAAGAATCTAGTTAAAGTCAACTTTTAAGCGATAGATAAGCAGTCTAGGAAGGATCAGAGGTATTGACTCAAAGAACTATGGTAAATAGAGAAGTAGATGGCTTAGTGGTCAACATGAAAGCCTAAACCAGATTCCTTGGAGCAAGGATGAATAATAATGCGAGGTGCTGCCCAAGTCAAGGTAATATGCAGACCCCTAGAGTCGTTTATTTATTTACGTCCTTAGCATCTTTACCACCTACATCCCTTTGTTTGTCTTTTACAGTCTGCTGCTTAGAAGAAGTTTTTTGAATATCTGAAACTAAGCTGAGCCAACATGAGGAAACTAATTATGCAGAATTACTGTTATCAGATTATTTAGAAGGCCATAAGATAATCTCATTGGTGATGTTTGCAAATGTAGTGAGTAAGCAGTAACATTAGGTTGTATATAGCTTTTGCAGTTTGAATTAGTGATGCACATTACACTTATTCACTTTTAAACAATGACTTTAACATCCTATCAAAATTATTTGCCTGTTTTGTGGTCTGTGTTCCTTTAGAAGAAATGCCACATTTCAGGGGAAGTAAGTAAAAACAATTAAAACAACAAAAGACAGGAAGAGCGATATAAAAAAATGAACACAACTGAAAGTTGTTTTTGGCTAAACACAAAATGACAAACTTTCAAGTAGATTAGAATGAGAGAACGAGGGGGGAGTGGAGAGGAGGGGAGGGGAGGGAGGAGAGAGGGAGAGAACTAAGAAAAGTAGAAGAGGAGGCATAATGATAGCAAACAAAGAATCACAAGGGCACTATGTGTAACTTCAGACTAACAGACTATTAAACACAAGAAACCAATGCATAAAGTGCTAGGAACACATCAAGACAGAACCAGGAAGAAATAGAAAATCTAGACAGGTCAATCATGAGGAAGGAGAGACCTGCAGCATTTCATAACTGAGCTCTATCGAACGCTTGAAGTTTTATCCCAATCTGTCTAAAGAGTGAAAAATGTATACTTTAAACTGAAATTAGGAGGCCAACCCAGGAAAATACACATAAGAAAACGGTGACTCCATATCACTAGTGAACATAGACAGCCAAATACGCAGCAAGATAATAACAAAATTAATGTAATAACAGAGTAAAAAGTCAACCATCTTCCCACACCCATCTCCATTAATTGATAAATAAAAATGATATGCATTGTATACATTAATGATGTCATATTTTCTTTTAAAATGTTTTTTGGAATAGGTCAATTAATGTAATATATCTTTTATTTCACCTGTGTTTTTGTATGAGGCAGGAGTATGTGGTAATAACATTTAAAAATCTTTCTTTGTGACACCCACATATGTATTGAATACACTTTGGTTAACTATAACCATCATGTTGCATCATATATGTCCTTATATTTTGCATTCAGACTAAACTTTTGTAGTCTTTTTCCACACCTTCCCAATTCTCTCCATATCTCCAGCCCTAGAAACCATGAATTTACTCTGAGCTCATTTGGTTTGATCTTCCTAATGTTCACATATGACACCTCATGATTTGTCTCACATCTCTTTTATTTCATTTAGCAAATATTATCTAGGCTCATCAGTGTTTCAGAAAATATAGTATACATAATGCATGGAACCAAGAGAACTACTTTCTTTTTTTAAAAATAGATATTTTCTTTATTTACATTGTAAATGGTATTTCCTTTCCCAGTTTCCGCTCCAGAAAAACAAACAAACAAACAAACAAACAAAAAACCCCCCAAAACAAAAAAACCCTGTTCAACCCCCGCCCTGCTCACCAACCCACCCACTCCTGCTTCCTGGCCCTGGCATTTCCCTACACAGGGGCATAGAACCTTCACAGGACCAAGGACCTCTCCTCCCATTGATGACCAACTAGGCCATCCTATGCTACATATGCAGCTGGAGCCATTAGTCCCACCATGTGTATGTACTCTTTGGTTGGAGTTTTAGTCCCTGGGAGCTCTGAGGGTACTAGTTAGTTCACATTGTTGTTCTTCCTAAGGGGCTGCAAACCCTTCGGCTCCTTGAATCCTTTCTCTAGCTCCTTCATCGGGGACCCTGTGCTCAGTCCAATGGATGGCTGTGAGCCTCTACTTCTGTATTAGTCAGGTACTGTCCGAGCCTCCCAGGAGACAGCTATATTAGGCTCCTGTCAGCCAGCACTTGCTGGCATCCACAATAGTGTCTAGATTTGATGATTGAATATGGGAAGGATTCCCAGGTGAAGCAGTCTCTGGATTGTCCTTCCTTCAGTCTCTGCTCCATAGTTTGTCTCTACAACTCCTTCCATTGGTATTTTGTTCCCCCTTCTAAGAAGGAATGAAGTATCCACACTTTGGACTTCCTTCTTCTTGAGTTTCTTGTGGTTTGTGGATTGTATCTTGGGTATTCCAAGCTTCTGGGCTAGTATCCACTTATCAGTGAGTGCATACTATGTGTGTTCTTTTGTGATTGGGTTACCTCACTCAGGATGATATTCTCCAATCCATCCATTTCCCTAAGAATTTCATAAATTCATTGTTTTTAATAGCTGAATAGTACTCCATTGTGTAGATGTACCACATTTTCTGTATTCATTCCTCTGTTGAGGGGCTTCTGGGCTCTCTCAAGCTTCTGGTTATTATAAATAAGACTGCTATGAACATAGTGGAGGATGTGTCCATATTGCATGTTGGAGCATCTTCCGGGTATATGCACAGGAGTGCTGGGTCCTCTGGTAGTACTATGTCCAATTTCTTGAGGAACTGCCAAACTGATTTCCAGAGTGATTGCATCAGCTTGCAATCCCACCAGCAATGAAGGAGTGTTCTTTCTCCACAACCTTGCCAGCATCTGCTGTCACCTGAGTTTTTTATCAAAGCCATTCTGACTGGTGTGAGGTGGAATCTTAGGGTTGTTTTGGTTTGCATTTCCCTGATGACTAAGGATGTTGAATATTTCTTTAGATGACTAAGTTGACTAGGTGCTTCTCAGCCATTTGGTATTCCTCAGTTGAGAATTCTTTGTTTAGCTCTATACCCCATTTTTTAATAGGGTTATTTGCTTCTCTGGAGTCTAACTTCTTGAGTTCTTTGTATATATGGATATTACCCCTCTAGCAGATATAGGATTGGTAAAGACCTTTTCCCAATGTGCTGGTTGCTGGTTTCTCCTATTGACAGTGTCCTTTGCCTTAAGACAAAAAGCTTCTGTGAAGCTTTGTAATTTTATGAGGTTCCATTTGTCAATACTTGATCATAGAACATACACTATTGGTGTTCTGTTCAGGAAAATTTCCCCTGTGCCCATGTGGTCGAGTCTCTTTCCCTCTTTCTTTTCTATTAGTTTCAGTGTGTCTCGTTTGATGTGGAGGTCACTGATACACTTGGACTTGAGCTTTGTACAAGGAGATATGAATGGATCAATTTTCATTCTTATACATGCTGACTGCCATTTGAGCCAGCACCTTTTGTTGAAAATGCTGTCATTTTTCTACTGTATGGTTTTAGCACCTTTGTCAAAGATCAAGTGACCATAGGTGCGTGGGTTCATTTCTAGGTCTTCAATTCTATTCCATTGATCCACCTGCCTGTCATGTTACCAATACCGTGCAGTTTTTATCACAATTGCTCTGTAGTACAGCTTAAGGTCCTCTGTGATTACACCAGAGGTTGTTTTACTGTTGAGAATAGTTTTTGATATTCCAGATGAATTTGCAAATTGCTCTTTCCAATTTGAGTTGGAATTTTGATGGGGATTGCATTGAATCTGTAGATTGCTTTCAGCAAGATGGCCAATTTTACTATATTAATCCTGCCAATCCATGAGCATGGGAGATCTTTCCATCTTCTGAGATCTCCTTCAATATCCTTCTTCAGAGTCTTGAAGTTCTTGTCATACAGAACTTAGTTACTTAGCTACTTACTTAGTTAGAATTACACCAAGGTATTTTATATTATTTGTGACTATTATGAAGGGTGTTGTTTCCCTAATTTCTTTCTCATCCTGTTTATCCTTTGTGAAGAGGAAGACCACTGATTTGGTTGAGTTAATTTTATATCAATCTACTTTGCTGAAGTTGTTTATCAGGTTTAGGAGTTCTCTGGTGGAAATTTTTGGGGTCACTTAAATATACTATCATATCATCAGCAAATAGTGATCATTTGACTTCTTCCTTTCTAATTTGTATCCCTTCGATCTCTTTTTGTTGTCTAATTGCTATGGCTTCAATATTAAGTAGGTAGGGAGAGAGTGGGCAGCCTTGCCTAGTCCCTGATTTTAGTGGGATTGCTTCAAGTTTCTCTCCATTTAGTTTGATGTTGGCTACTGGTTTTCTGTATATTGCTTTTACTATGTTTGGTATGAACATTGAATTTCTGATCTTTCCAAGACTTTTATCATGAAGGGATGTTGGATTTTGTCAAATGCTTTCTCAGCATCTAATGAGATGGTCATATGTTTTTTTTTCCTTTGAGTTTGTTTTTATAGTGAATTATGTTGATGGATTTCCATATATTGAACCATTCCTGCATCCCTGGGATGAAGCCTACTTAATCATGATAAATGATCATTTTGATGTGTTCTTAGATTTGGTTTGCAAGAATTTTACAGAGTATTTTTGCACAGACATTAATAAGGGAAACTTAAGTTTTCTTTTTTTGTTAAGTCTTTGTGTGGTTTAAGTATCAGAGTAATTGTGGCTTCATAGAACAAATTGGGTAGAGTACCTTCTGTTTCTAATTTGTGGAATAGTTTGAGGAGTATTGGTATTAAGTCTTCTTTGAAGGTTTGATAAAACTCTGCACTAAAACCATCTGGTCCTGGGGTTTGTTTGTTTGGGAGACTATTAATGACTGTATTTCTTTAGGGGATATTGGACTGTTCAGATTGTTTACCTGATCTTGCTTTAGCTTGGGTATGTGGTATCTGTCGAGAAAGTCATCCAGTCTATCCAGATTTTCCAGTTTTGTTAAACATAGACTTTTGTAGTAGGATCTCATGATTTTTTGAGTTTCCTCAGTTTCTGTTGTCATGTCTCCCTTTTCATTTCTGATTTTGTTAATTAGGATACTGTCTTTCTGCCTCTAGTTAGTCTGGCTAAGGGTTTATCTATTTTATTGATTTTCTCAAAGAACCAGCTCTTAGTTTGGTCAATTCTTTGTATAGTTCTTTTTGTTTCCACTTGGTTGATTTCAGCACTGAGTTTGATTATTTCCTGGCTTCAACTCCTCTTGAGTGAATTTGCCTCTTTTTTTTTTCTAGAGCTTTCAGATATACTGTCAAACTGCTGGTGTATACTCTCTCTAGTTTCTTTTTGGAGGTACTTAGAGCTATGAGTTTTCCTCTTAGGACTGCTTTCATTGTGTCCCATAAGTTTGAGTATGTTGTGGATTCATTTTCATTAAACTCTAAAAGTCTTTAATTTTTTCTTTATTTCTTCCTTGACCAAGTTATCATTGAGTAGAGTATTGTTAAACTTCCACGTGTATGTGGGCATTCTATTCTTTATATTGTTATTGAGGAGCAGCCTCAGTCCACGGTGATCTGATAGGATGCAAGGAATTATTTCAGTCTTCTTGTATCTGTTGAGGCCTGTTTTGTGACCAGTTTTATGGTCAATTTCAGAGAAGGTACCATGAGGTGCTGAGAAGAAGGTATATCCTTTTGTTTTAGGATAAAATGTTCTATAGATATCTGTTAAATCCATTTGTTTCATATCTTCTGTTAGTCTCACTGTGTCTCTTTGTTTAGTTTCTGTTTCCATGAGCTATCCATCATAGATAGTTGGGTGTTGAAGTCTCCCACTATTATTGTATGTAGTGCAATGTGTGCTTTGAGCTTCAGTAAAGTTTCTTTTATGAATGAAGATGCCCTTGCATTTGGAATATAGAGGTTCAGAATAGAGAGCTCATCTTGGTAAACCTTACTTTTGATGAGTATGAAGTGTCTCTCCTTATCTTTTTTGATCACTTTAGGGAGAAAGTCAATTTTAATTGATATTAGAATGGCTACTTCAGCTTTTTTCTTGGGACCATTTGCTTGGAAAATTGTTTTCCAGGCATTTATTCTGAGGTAGTATCTGTCTTTGTCACTGAGGTGGGTTTCCTGTATGCAACAAAATGTCGGGTCTTGTTTAATTACCCAGTCTGATAGTCTATGTCTTTTTATTGGGGGATTATATCCATTGATATTTATAGATATTACGGAAAAGTTATTGTTGCTTCCTGTTATTTTTGTTGTTAGAGTTGGAATTCTGTTTATGTGGCTATCTTCTTTCAGTTTTGTTGGAATATTACTTTCTTGTTTTTTTAGGATATAGTTTCCCTTCTTGTGCTGGAGTTTTCCATTTATTACCAGATAGAAAACTATTCTTTAACATGTCCATATTTTACAACAATTAGTATTTAAATATCTCTGAACTGACAGTCTTCTGAGTTCCCTTGTTCCCTTAGGTTATCCATGTGCCTCACTCCTTTACTCTGTTATGACCACATAATTACTTTCTGCTGCTTCATTCAAGCAGTCTGCAATCTGTAAACATCTTAACTCATGATGTAGAACTATCTATTCATTCTTTGTGGCCATTGTGGTTTGTATATATGGACCCTGATCAGACTATAATTCACTTTCCTCTGGGCTGAACTGGTAATAGGTATATGAGAAGAAATCTTAGTGCAAATGGCATGTACAAAAGCTAAAGTAACAGAAGCCATGCCCTTGTTAGGATTTTCATCTTGCTGGATACAGTTCTGTGCTAAAGAGATTACCCATGAGGTTTTGTCTGCAGTACTGCAGTACCTGCTGATTTATAATCAGAGCGTTTGGTTTAGCAAAACTGTATCTTTCATTCAGAGGGAGTTTTTGTCTACAGACAATGTGACACAAAACTCTTGCCCTTCTAAAAGATGATTAGCAACTTTTACATTTTGAAACCCATTTTGGTACAATCACTAACATGAAGCCAGTTTCCAATTTCATATAAAAAAAGATCTTTAGGGAGCTATTCAGCTTAATTAACTAGGAAATGACAAGTAAGACAGAATTTTTCAATGATAAAATGTGACTCAGATTTTAGAATGTAACCTCACCTGACCTCTTCAATTAAAATTATCCTGAAAAAAGTTTTTAAAAATGATCCCTAGACCTGTGCATTCTGAGCCAAGAGGTAAAGAAGGAAGAAGTAATCCAACAGTTGTATTTTTCTTTCCATTTTGTTGGCATGTGGTCTATGATGCAGTTGAACAATGCCCAGAATCTCAGAATTAATTTTGCAAGGTAATTTCATAAATTTGTTTTACAATTAGGAACTGCTTGTTTCATAAACAGAATATGTTCCTAAATTTAGGGTAAGCATGCTTATATACATATTCTTTGTTTACCTTGACTTTGTTTAACCTTTCTTAAACACTTGTTTAACATGTAGATGAGGATGTGGGTAGGGGCTCTACTAACCTAAGCCTCCTGCCATTACCCTCAGAGCTTATGCAGAAGCTGAAAACTGTCAGACTATCCTTTAAAAGTGATCGGTTGTTATATAAATATGTAAGCATGTATATGTATGCATGTGCACAAGCACACACACACACACATACACTATGTTGGACAGGGAAGGAAGGGAGAGAGAGAGAGGGATGGGGATGAGAGATCACTTTGGATAGGGTACTACTTCAGTTTATTTTGTTTGTTGATAAATCTGTTGAGTTACAATGTGCTAAGTAGATTTATTAAACAATTAACTCCTGCATGTCTATCTTCCTTCTGCAGAAAACTATAAAATTAGATTCTGACTGACCAATAGAGCTTTATCATTCCTCTATGTTTGAGCAGACTTTAAAGACACAGGTTCCTGTGCTCAGTCCAATGGATGGCTGTGAGCCTCTACTTCTGTATTAGTCAGGTACTGTCTGAGCCTCCCAGGAGACAGCTATATTAGGCTCCTGTCAGCCAGCACTTGCTGGCATCTACAATAGTGTTTGGATTTGATGACTGAATATGGGAAGGATTCCCAGGTGAAGCAGTCTCTGGATTGTCCTTCCTTCAGTCTCTGCTCCATAGTTTGTCTCTACAACTACTTCCATGGGTATTTTGTTCCCCCTTTTAAGAAGGAATGAAGTGTCCACATTTTGGTCTTCCTTCTTATTGAGTTTCTTGTGGTTTGTGGATTGTACTTCGAGTATTCCGAACTTCT
>NW_022196902.1:24681429-24692393 GCF_008632895.1 Mastomys coucha
CTAAGGGGCTGCAAACCCTTCAGCTCCTTGGGTCCTTTCTCTAGCTCTTTCACTGGGGACCCTGTACTTCGTCCAATGGATGACTGTCAGCCTCTACTGTATTAGTCGGGTACTGTCAGAGCCTCTTTGGAGACAGCTATCTCAGGCTCCTGTCATCCCATACCCCATTTTTAATAGGGTTATTTGGTTCTCTGGAGTCTATCTTCTTGAGTTCTTTGTATACATTGGATATTAGCCCTCTAACAGATATTAGATTGGTAGAGATCTTTTCCCAATTTGTTGGTTGCCATTTTGTCCTATTGACAGTGTCTTTTGCCTTACAGAAGCTTTGCAACTTTATGAGGTCCCATTTATCAATTCTTGATCTTAGAGCATAAGCTATTGGTGTTCTGTTCAGGAAAATTTCCCCTGTGCCTATGTGCTCGAGGCTTTTCCCCACTTTGTTTTCGATTAGTTTCAGTGTATCTGGCTCGATGTGGAGGTCCTTGATCCACTTGGACTTGAGCTTTGTACAAAGAGATAGGAATGGATCGATTTGCATTCTTCCACATGCTGACTTCCAGTTGAGCCAGCACCATTTGTTGAAAATGCTGTCATTTTTTGACTGTATGGTTTTAGCTCCTTTGTCAAAGATCAAGTGGTCATAGGTGTATGGGTTCATTTCTGGGTCTTCAATTCTATTCCATTGATCTACCTGCCTGTCAAAAAATGAGGTACAGAGCTAAACAAAGAATTCTCAACTGAGGAATACCGAATGCCTGAGAAACACCTAAAGAAATGTTCAACATCCTTAGTCATCAGGGAAATGCAAATCAAAACAATCCTGAGATTCCACCTCACATCAGTCAGAAGTGCTAGGATTAAAAACTCAGGTGACAGCAGATGCTGGCAAGGCTGTGGAGAAAGAACACTCCTTCATTGCTTGTCAGATTGCAAGCTGGTATAACCACTCTGGAAATCAGTTTGACAGTTCCTCTGGAAGTTGGACATAGTACTACCAGAGGACCCAGCTATACCACTCCTAGGCATATACACAGAATATGCTCCAACATGTAATAAGGACACATGCTCCAGTATGTTCATAGCAGTCTTATTTATAATAGCCAGAAACTGGAAACAACCCAGATGTCGCTCAACAGAGGAATGAATACAGAAAATGTGGTACATTTACACAATGGAGTACTGCTCATCTATTGAAAACAATGAATTTATGAATTTCTTAGGGAAATGGATGTATCTGGAGAATATCATCCAGAGTGAGGTAACCCAATCACAAAAGAACACACATGGTATGCACTCACTGATAAATGAATATTAGCCCAGAAGATTGGAATACACAAAGTACAATCCATAAATCACAAGAAACTTAAGAAAAAGGAAGACCAAAGTGTGGATACATCACTCCTTCTTAAAAGGGGGAACAAAATACTCATGGAAAGAGTTGTAGAGACTAACTATGGAGCAGAGACTGAAGGAAGGACAAACAAGAGACTGTTCTACCTGGGAATCCTTCCCATATTCAATCATCAAATCCAGACACTATTGTGGATGCCAGCAAGTGCTGGCTGATAGGAGCCTGATATTGCTGTCTCTGATATATAGCAGAGGATATCTACATATCTAGTTTTCCATGACAATAAACACAAAGACATGATATAATATAAAAAGTAATATCACTGGGGGGGCTGTCTGGATCAGGTGTTTTCAGGTGTTTTTCAAACAATTGATGAAGTATGCAGTGTTTTCAAAGTACCAAGGGACTGTTCAGAAGCAAAACTGTAGTACAGATGAGGACTATGACCTAGAGGACTCGGTGTTATTGGAGGCCTCAAGAGGGAGAAGAGTATGCTGCTGAGGAATGGAGCATGAGTGGGTTGTTTGTTTTGATTGACAGGCTTGGATTATGTCTTTCTTGACTGCGTATGTTGTATCTGACTTTAATCACATACACATTCAATTATATATAAGCATAACACACTAAATGGGTTTTTTCCCCTAAAATTTTATTCAGAAGACACACGTTTCTTTAATGAGCATATGCTCAAAATTGTCTCAAGCTATATTGGCCTTTAACCTCCTGTATCAGAAATGTATCAGGACAGTTTGAATGAAAACTGATTACTAAAGATTGCTAGTAATGTATTCCCTGTTTGGAGCACGCTATGTGGAAATGGCATACCAGATTGTCAAAGGCACAGTTCGAAAGGAATATGTACATAACTCAATCAAGCAAAATACTGGGTTGCTATGTCCTTATTATGCTTGTGTAACTCAGTACCCATGTCGATTACTTATCAAAAAACAAAAACAAAAACAAAAACAAAACCCAACAAGATAGAACCTGAAATGGTCTGGAGACATCTCAGATGTTGAAAATATTTATACTACACTTGTTCAGGATCTGAGTTCTCTTCTAATGCCCTCATCAGATGGCTCACAAGTACTTGTCACTCCAGTGATGTGCCTCTGCCCCTCTTGACCATCAGCAAGCATGTGAAAAAAAAAACACACACACACACACACTACCATACAAATATACACATAATCAAAAATGAGCTAAATCATTAAAAAGGAGAGAGAAGGTCAGAGCTCAAGACAGGTGCTGCAGGATATCTTCTAGACACCCCAAGGACGTGTCACCCATGAGATCAGGATATCTTCTAGACATCCCAAGGACGTGTCACCCATGAAATCCGAACAATATGGTTACAGAAACCAGACCTGAATAATGGCAACACCAGATGACATAACAGCACAGATGGGGCAAATTTCACTTCTGACAAAGGCAGAATGATGTTTCTCCAGGAAGAAGTTTCATAATAGATTAGCCATTCCAAAATGATCAATCCTAAACACATGTACAGCTATCACTAGATGAACTGAGAAGATGTGTGTGTGTGTGTGTATGTGTGTATGTGTGTCTGTGTGTAACAATAATTAAAAAAGACTAGGCCATGATTTGAGAAGGTATGGTGGGGAGACATAGGAGAAAGGGTGGAGACATAGATTTGAAAATGATGTAAATACAGTATGCTTATATGAAATTACTAAAGGTTATTTAAATTTTAAATAAAAAATACAAAACAAGGAAAATTATAAAATTTAAAATAAGCTTCAGCTTAGCCTGTGTATCCTACTGATTCAAACTTATAAAAGTCCCTGGGGTCCTGCACTTTCTCCATTTCTCTATTTTTATCCCTTTCAATTCACTGAAGATCTTAATTTCTTTTTTGAATCATTAATTACTTCTACAATCTCTGATAGCAATATGTTTTTAAAAAGAAAGTTGAGTGTACAAATGCCTTGGATTTTATTGTTCCAAATTGGCATAAACACACTTTTCAAAACAAAAATAAATGCCTCACAATTTGTGCAAGTGAGAACACTAACATTGTCTTATCAAATGCAAATGTTTAGTGTCTTCCTCGTAGCCAAGAAGTATGCAGATAAGATAGTCTCCAATAACACTGAGTCTTCTAGCTCATGGCAGTGTGTCTGATCTGTACTACAGTTTTTCATATGAATACTTAGATACTTTGTACTTTGAAAACTCTGCATACTTCATTATAAGGGTTAGATCTTTCTTTACTACCTGCACTCAAGTGAGTTTTATGCACAGCAGGTGTTCAGTATGGTTGATAGTCCCCCAAAAGAGACTGTGATTTGGAACTAAAAGCTAAACTAAGTTCCGCATATTCAGAGACTCATTTTTTTTATTAGATGTTGTCCTTATTTACATGTCATACAATGTCTCCTTTCCCAGGTTCCCCTCCAAAAAAATTAAAATAAAATAAAGAAAAACAAAAACAAACCTCTGTTCCCTCCCCCCTCCCCCTGCTCACCACCCCACCCTTTCCTGCTTACTAACCTTGGCATTCCCATACACTGCGCATAGAATCTTCACAGGGCCAAGGGACTCTCCTCCCATAAATGACTGACTTAGCCATCCTCTACTCCACATATGCTGCTGGAGCAATTAGTCCCACCATGTGTACTATGTGGTTGGTGGTTTAGTCCCTGGGAACTCTGAGGGTACTAGGTAGCTCATATTGTTGTTCGTCCTAAGGGACTGAAAGCCCTTCAGCTACTTGGGCACTTTCTCTAGTTCCTTTATTGGGGACCCTGTGCTCAGTCCAATGGATGTCTGTGAGCCTCTACTTCTGAGAGCCTCTCAGGAGACAGCTATATCAGGTTCCTGTCAGCCAGCATTTGCTGACATCCACAATAGTGTATAGGTTTGGTGATTGAATATGGGAAGGATTCCCAGGTGGGGCAGTCTTTAGATTGTCCTTCCTTCAGTCTCTGTTTCATAGTTTGTCTCTACAGCTCCTCCCATGGGTGTTTTGTTCCCCTTTTTAAGATACTTTTAAGGAATGAAGTATCCACACTTTGGTTTTCATTCTTCTTGAGTTTCTTGTGGTTTGTGGATTGTATCTTGGGTATTCTGAGCTTCTGGGTGAATATCCACTTATCAGAGAGTGCATACCATGTGTGTTCTTTTGTGATTGGGTTACCTCACTCAGAATGATATTCTCCAATCCATCCATTTCCTAAGAATTTCAAAAATTCATTGGTTTTTAATAACTGAGTAGTAATTTATTTTCATTGTATTTTATTTTATTTTTTTAAAAAATCCATTGTGAAGAACTGGGTGACAAAACAAACAAATAAAGGAAACCAAAAAACTGAAGATAGCTCAGAAACAATGGGTTAATTTATAGTAGATACCAAGAAAAAGCTGGGAGAAAAATGGAAGGAGGGAAGGAAGAAAGGAAAGAGGGAAGGAAGGAAGGAAACAAACAAAGTCCAAGCTTTCCTGGTTGAGCCTTTGCTTTGGCCAGAAGTTTTTATGTGTCATGAAACCTTGCGTAAAGTACAAAGAGACATTTCTGAAGAAGTCAATATTCTCTGTCTATAAGCCTTCCTTCATCGATGGCCTTGCTCTTTGGAGAAATTCTCTTCAAGCAACAAAACAAAACGAAAGACTTTGTGACTTTTCATCCTATGAGTCAAAGATTTTTCAAGTAATTTTGAGCAGCTGGAGCAGAGCACTGACTGGATGAGCTCATCTGGGGCTTGGGTTAATTTTCCTGGCACTTCTAGAGTTCTGGCATCTGAACTGGACCTCTCTACAACAAGCTGTTCTCCGACAAGGCACACCTGGCTAAATCCATGGTTCTCTGGACTGTCAAGTTTTCACATCAATTAAGTTAATTGACAGAAGGTTTGATATATTTCTTAATAATGGTTGCTACAAAGTTATTGTTAGAAGAATCTCAAAAATCATAATAGTGTTTCCTGATTAGCTCATTTTGAAAATGTCTCTGTGAAAGGCAAGACATATTAACAAGATTCTACCAAGAGACAAGGGCAGCTTAGAATTACATCACCGAAAGATCAAAGAGATGAGGGAACTTAGGGACCAAGAAATGTCACAGGCTTAGTAATATGCCCACTATTGCATAGCTGTAAGAGACATTGCTGTTGAAAAGCAGGCATATCATACCCAAACCTAGTTGTTTTGTACCACATTGCTTATCTTTAGAAATAATTTTTAAAAATAGTTTGGTTTATTCTCAAATTGGCTGAGAGCAGAGAATTTTTCAGTTTGCCTCCGACAAGAGGTGACTTACTTAATGACATGTCTCTGATCTCATGCCTTTCCCACTGTATATCATTCACTTTGAGAGATATCTGGGACTATGGATATCTCTGACTGCTGAGGATTATTTAAATTCAGTTATTAATTATTAACAGTCTTTATTTAAGCCATAGGTGTTTCAGGATTAACAAGCAGGGCTAGGGTATGTCTCATTGTCAGAGTGTTAGGCTAGCATGTGCAAAGCCTTGGATTTACTTCCTGTTCCCACAAAATATTCATGAGCAACCAAACAGATTTATTATTACTATTATTAATAATTATTATTAGTAAACTGGGAAATATGCTAGAAAGCTAGAAAACATATTTCCACAGACTTTTGCATTAAATTTGTCTGATGTTTGAAATCTCAGCAAAGAATACACAGAAACACAATTGAGAAATGATGATATCATATACAACAATCTGGACTGTGAACTTCTCTTTATTTTAGACTTTGTGAATCTTCTGAGGTGAATTTTGAGATACAAATGTCAAGGAATTATTTAAAAAACAATATCAAATAAAGCAATTATATAATAGATTAAGCATGTATTTTTTCATATTTTTTATTTTATCTTTTTGGAAATGTAGTTTAGTTTAGAAGTTATTACCTATTCATGTTTTAAAATATAACAATTTGGAGAAATTTGTAATATCTGTAAATATTTGCATGTCCCAAATATTAAATTCATTTTTATATGAAATTTACTTATCATAGATTCTGTCTTGTTAGGCTGTGAATTCTGAGCATGAAAATTCTACCAGGTGGGATGAACAAATTGCATGCCTCTGTACTCCTACTCAGATACATTTATTTTTAAAGCCTTTTGTGAAGTGATCTTTAACTTTAAATATGTGATTATATTTATATATTCTGTTACTCTCTTCCCTATTTTCACCTAATTTTAAATAAATTCCTTCATTTGGGAAATGGCCATATCATTTTGCAGTGATTGAACCTTTTCATAATATACTACACTGTGCAAATTTACCTTGCAAAGAAAATTAAATTACAAACAAAATCAAAAAAGAACCTAAGCTCTCCAGCAAATTGGAAATGTCTGACCCTCAAGCGGAGCATTTTATGGGCTGATGGGATCGCTGTTAATTGTGAGAGATATTTGCTCTTTTATTGGAAAGCAGAGTTAGTGTATAGCATAAGATGGTGTCTTGATTGCCTGGACCTTTCCATCATGTGGTAAAGACTTTAGTTTCATGCTTCCAAATGGGTGGCATCTATCTCTTCTATTTACATAGAAAAGTGCTGATGGGAAGATGTGTCGAAAGCCACTACTGCTGAAATCTGTGTATTTTACAGTCATGACCCTTAGTAATTAGTAGGAGGGTTTGGCAACTTCATTTAGTCAATTGCTGGGAACTATACGGCCCAATACACAAAAAAAGAATGGATTTGATACTTCTTGCTCTCAAAGTGATTGGGAAATGTTTTACATGGCAATCTGTCTAGAACTGTCTAATTGTCACTGCATGGTGACAAAAGCATAATCTCCCTCCAAGCCTAAAGTTTGAGGGAATATAGAAATAAAGAGATAAATGGATGCGGACCCAATAATTTTTATTTTTGACAGTAAAAGGAAAATTTTGGAGCTACAAGGTTAATGTCATTTAATGAAACAGGAAGGAGTTATTAGGGGAATGAATCTTAAAATGTTACTTGTAATTTTTGCCATAAGTGACTCAGATAGTCTAATTATAAAACACCCCCCATTCCCTCAATAAAAATAAATGGCAGAGAATATGAATGTCTCTGTACATGCATATGAGGAGGGTACTGTATTTGCTGTAGAACTAAAATTATGATTCTGGTTTATCCTTATAGTAGCAATGGATGCATCAGGCAAGTCTGTCTAAATCTTATGAATGATCAATCTAGGTAAATCTTCTTATCTATGTATTTATGTATCTATGTATCTATCTATATATCTATGTATCTATGTATCTATCTGTCTATGTATCTATGTATCTATGTATCTATGTATCTATCTATCTATCTATCTATCTATCTATCTATCTATCTATCTATCTATCTATCTATCTATCTCCAAACATTGACCTCTTCCTAGTCCCCCTTACATATTCCCCCCACCATCCCCTCATCCCCTGACAGGGTGGGCTCCCCTTGGGTATGCCAGCAGCCTGGCCCACCAAATCTCTGCAGGATTAGGCAATCTTCTCCCACTCTGTCCAATGTTTGGCTGTGGGTATCTGCATTTGTTTCAGTCAACTGCTAGGTGAAGCCTCTCAGAAGACAGTTATGCTAGGCTCCTGTCTACAAGCACAACAGAGTATCATTAATAGTGTCAGAGACTGGTGATTGCCCACAGGATGGGTCTCAAGTTGAGTAACTCTTAGGCTCAGTTTTTGAGCTCATCTCTTCAAAAGACAGAACAGAAAAAAAATGGGAGGCAAACTTTTTTTTATCTGTAAGTTGTTTTTTAATATATATTTTTCTAACATTGGAAACCAGTGAATTGTAGTTACTTTATTTTCTGGGTAGCTTTTATTTTATTTAATTTAATGTAAATAGTAAATAGATTAACAAGTTTGTATGCAATCTATAGCTTTGGTCTATTCCAGTGAGTTTAGTGAATCTTTTGATTCTGGTTTTCTCTGGCAAAACTAATGTCCTGAGAGCCTGGAAACCTGAATAGAAAGTAAAATTCTATGAAAGACAGACAATAGCCCCACTTGGGGGCATGATCTTCACAATACATCGAATGCAACTTCTCTCATTTCAACGCTGCCTCTTTAGGTCACAGAATTCACAAAAGCAGAGAAATGGAAAAGTAGAATAAAAATAGTTACCAAGTCCTGCTCATGTGCACCAGCCTGCTCAGGTGCACCAGCCTGCTCAGGTGCACCAGCCTGCTCAGGTGCACCAGCCTGCTCATGTGCACCAGCCTGCTCATGTGCACCAGCCTGCTCATGTGCACCAGCCTGCTCAGGTGCACCAGCCTGCTCATGTGCACCAGCCTGCTCAGGTGCACCAGCCTGCTCAGGTGCACATGCACCAGCTTTGATGGGAGGATAATCGAGAAGACTGTGGGTGTAGTCTATCATACATATGATTGTGAATTATTATATAATTCATCAATATAGAAAACATATTGAGAGCTTATTTGTGCAACTCTCTTATTTGTGCAATGGCTTATTGAACCACACAAAAATATTCTGAGGCAAAGCCCTATTTGCTCTTACAGATGAGCACATTGATTTATTGAGCTGTTAGGTAACATGCTGAGGTCACATAGGTAGTGAAGGGCTAAGCTCCCATTGTCCCAGATGATCTGACATCCAAGTTTTACTTTGAACTACTAGGATCTGACTCTATGATGTTATGGTGTCCACTTATTGATTATCAATAATTTATGGAGAATAGTGTCAGACACTGAAGAAAAAGCAGTGAAAAAAACCAGGTGTGAGGACATTGTTTCTGAATTTCTAATGGGTGAATTTTTATGTGTTTCATATAAAAGATAATATTTATATATAAACATACTTTATGTATGAATGTATGTATGTATGTATGTACTATGTTTTTGATTTTTCCATGTAGTCCATGTTCTCTGTGAACCCTTTTCTGGTCTCTGACTCCTGAGTGTTAGGATTGCAAGTGTGTACTATCACACTAAGAAAAGTTCATTCATGTTATGAAAACTCATCATCTTTTAAATGGAGTAGTAGTCCTATTCTTTGAAAATTGTACTATTATCCATCAAGCAGAACTGCAGGGTGCACACAAGCCTAGGGTGGGGATGCTACCCTAAGCAATGGTAAGAAGCAGAAAAGTATTAGGTGTGCTAGCCTGGGCCTTGATGTGTGATTTGCTACACAGAGGCAAAGCCTGAGAATCAGGATGCCTGGCATCTCTGGGCAGGAGAACCTGAATGTTATGATTTTACTCTTTAATACAGTTCCTCATATTCTGGTGATCCCCAAACATAAATTGTTTCATTGCTATTTCATAACTGTAATTTTCCTGCTGTTATGAATTATAGTGTAAATATCTGATATTCAAGATATATAATATGCAACCTCTGTGAAAAGGTCATTCAATCTGCAGGGGGGTTACAAACCATAGGTTAAAAACCACTGCTTCAGAAGAAAGACCTTGTTCTCAGTCTTTTTGTTCTGCTTGAGTCTTCATTATACTGGCTGATCTATGTTTCCTAAACACAACCCATTTTTGGTCCTTAGTTCATCCCTGTGTTAATGTGTTCAAGATATATCCTTGTTGACATACCCAGAAACAGAATGTTCCCAGTAGCTGTTTGGATTTCCTTTAACCCAGCCAAATAGAAACTTAGCATTAATCATCACACTACTTAAATGACAAGATCAGAGTAGGTAGCACATAGGATCCACAGAAAGTATCATTTGCTGGTATCCTTGGTATGAGAGGGAGGAGCTGATGAGAGTAACAGCCCAACATTGATAGTGACCCGTTTAGAATGAAATACTCCATTCTTTTGGTGTTGGCTTGCTCGCTTCCTTGCATAGCAGAATGACTTTCACTAGGCTATTGCTTTGCATTGGTAAAGTTAAATTTTCCTTTTAGCTGACTCAACCTGCTTTATTCTAAAGTGTTTACATTTATGATTTATGTTTTAAGGAGGACCAAAGTGGCTTACATGCTAAAACACATGTGAATTAGGATAATTAAAAAGACCAAAAGGCACATAATAGAATAGGCACTGATGGATTAGTAAAACAAATTATAAGACACTTGTTTTCACAAATTGAAGTTGAAGAATAAAATACAGAATCAACATCTCAATAAGCAGTGGTGGCTACCTTTAGGAGCACCTTTGCCTCAAGTTCAGAGGGAGCTCAGCTCCTGAATTCTCTCACCTGTTTTCATGAAGGTGTTTTGTTTAACCAGAGGCTGAGTAGCATTTGGGATTCCTGTTGGTATTCTCAGTCATTGCTCCCATAAAATACAAACAAAAATAATTTCTACTGATTTCTATATTAATTCCAAATGACTATTAATTGAAAAACCTGAATATATATATACATATACATATGTATATATATTAGATATTTTCTTTATTTAGATGTAAATTTCTCCTTTCCCAGTTTTCCCTCCAAAAAACAAACAAACAAACAAAAACAACAAGAACAAACCCCTGTTGCCCCCCCATGCCTGCCACCTCACCGTCTCCCACTTATTGGCCCTGGCATTCCCCTACACTGGGGCACAGAACTTTCACAGGCCCGAGGTCCTCTCCTCTTATTGATGATCGAATTTGCAATCCTCTACTAAACACATGCTGCCAGAACAATCAGACCCACCATGTGC
>NW_022196902.1:24693406-24694016 GCF_008632895.1 Mastomys coucha
CAAGCCAGGGGAAGCAAGCCAGTAAGGAACATCCCTCCATGGCCTCTGCATCAGCTCCTGCTTCTTGAGCTGCTTGAGTTCCAGTCCTGACTTCCTCTGGTGATCAACAGCAATGTGAAAGTAAGCTGAATAAACTCTTTCCTCCCCAACTTGCTTCTTGGTCATGATGTTTGTGCAGGAATAGAAACCCTGACTAAGACAAATTGGTACCAGGAATGGGGTATTCCTGTGACAATCTGACAATGTTTTGGGAAGGACTGTGGAAGGACTTTGGAACTTTCAGCTAGTAGAGCCATTGGTTGTTAAGAACTCTGTGGGATGTTCTGTGGGAGCTTGGAAGATCATGTTGAGAACAGTCCAGAAATGGAGGCCTGGCTTGTGAAATTTCAGAGGGAAGATTAAAGACTTTTATCAGGGCCATGTTGTTTTGATTGTGAAGATTCTGTGGTTTTGGTTAGCTGGGGCTGAAGTATCAGCTGTGATTAACAAGATACCAGAACTAATAAAGTGAGAACTTTGCATTACTGGGACTATTGATGCTAGTTAGCTGGAGCTAAGAAATTAGCGGTGATTAAGAAGAGACCAGCATCACTGGGGTGACATCTTCTGG
>NW_022196902.1:24694987-24701909 GCF_008632895.1 Mastomys coucha
ACCCTTTCCTCCCCAACTTGCTTCTTGGTCATGATGTTTGTACAGGAATAGAAACCCTAACTAAGACACTGTTGTTATTATTTTTCTCAGTTAAATTATTTTAACTGTTAAACTGGTTAGCCTGTGGCATTTCATTTCTGACTATCATTAAGTTTATACAATGACCAAAGTTTGTTAAATATTATAATTATATCAAACACAGGTCTACTTCAGAACTTTCTTTCTCCTACTGATTGTTTCATTGAATTTACCTGTTGCTGTGTTCTTTTTCAAACAGTCTTATTGCAGACACTGGCTGTATTGTAATTTCTTAGACTAGCAAGATATTGGACACTGTAGGACTTTCTATTTGCTTTCCTTTTCATCAATGGAAGCATAGATCATTGCATTTAGAGCACACCCACTAAGATATTCTATCCAAAATGTTATCGCCCTTTCACACCTACATAAACCTCCCTTCATTTTCCTTCTCAGTTTTTTATTTACCAATTTTGCTTCATAGTGTCTGTTCCTATACACTTAAGTTTGTGTGTTCATGTTACTGTCATGTTACTCTGTGTGCATGTGTATCGGTCACTGTGTATATGTGTCCATGTGTGTCTCTATATTGGTTTGTATTTGTGTCAGTGTGTGTGTGTGTTTGTGTGTGTGTGTGCGTGTGTTTGGCTTTCTTTCTATCTCTGTTCTTTCTATCTCTGTGTGTATGTCAGTGTCTCTTTGTGTGTATGTTTCTGTGTATGTGTGTATGTCTCTTTCTCTCTCTCTGTCTGTTTCTCTCTGTGTGTGTCAATGTCTCTCTGCATTCATAAGTATATGTGTTTTGACTTTCTGTGTCCTGTGTGCATGTCAGTGACTTTCTCTCTCTCTCTCTTTCTCTCTCTCTGTCTTTCTCCCTCTGTGTATGTGTGTGTCTTTCTCTGTCTCTGTCTCTGTGTCTCTGTCTCTTTCAGTGTATGTGTGTGTGTGTGTGTGTGTGTGTGTGTTGAATTGAATAGGAAATCTCCTCTGTAGATATTTGGTGTCCATCTGAAGGCACTGTTTTGGAGTTTCTGAAATCATTAGAAGGCAGACTCTCCCTGGAGGAAGTGGGTTGCTAGGAGAAGCAACAACCTTGAATTTTATAACCTGGTCTCACTTCCTGTCATTTCTTGGCTTCCTAACAGCAATGTTAGGAAGAGCCAATGTGCCTGGCCACGGAGCTCTCCAGACCATGAATTGACCTAATGGACTTCATGCCCTTGATCTAGAAGTCGAAGTAAAGTCTTTCTCCTTTCAGTTGCTTCCTGTCTGATATTTAGTCACGGTGGTATACAGACAACAGGACATGTATCTTTTACATCTCATTCCTGTGTTGTTTTCTGATGTGTTGCTTGGGCATCAAGCAACACCTGACACTTAGTGAGGACTAAGTATTTGTTGGAGTACATGAGAGGTAATGGAAAGGAAAACAGTTATTTGGTTTTTTCACATGATAATGAATTCCCTTCTAGAAGTCCTCAATAGAAGAAAAGCCATAGACTCATACAAAAGTGTTGTATCTCAGATAAGCTCTAGGGCACATCCAAACTCACAAGGCACTTGCATGGCTCCTTTCTCTGTTCACACTCATTCAACATCCATCTCCTGTCCACCTTCACAGTGCAAGAATGCATTGATTGCAGGGAGCTGTGCATACACCATGCAGCCTCTTCCTGAGATCTGCCCATTTGACATACATGGCTGCAGGAAGATCCAGGCCCCTTCAGTACCCCAAAACGCATTATTTTAAAAACTTCTGCTAGCTCAAGTGGTTTTTAAAAATGATTACTCTTTAGTTTCCATTGTGACCTAAATGAAAACGCTGTAAGCCCAAGCCATCTTCAGGATACTTACAGTACCTCTGCCATTGTTTAATTCTTTCAACCCTGGCTTCTATGGACATACCTTCTACCACCACCCCAGACCCCAGAGATGAGGGGGCATAACAATAGCTTGTTTAGCCCTAGCTAGCTCCAACTGTACCCTCAGGATGGAAGAGCTGCTGGTCTCAAGATAATTGATTCAGATACACACATGTAGTCCATATTCTGCCTCTGAAGATAACTTCCTAATTAGTTATGAAGGGTACCATGTACTATATACACAGGCATACCTTTAAATCACCTATGTGAAATTCTGGCAGTGTAGACCTTGAATGCCAGTACCTGAAGAATGCCATTCTTGGGAAGACACAAATAGTTCTGTTTAAGTGTATTAAATAGTGTTTTGAGTCATATGAAGCTTGTAAAGACAAAAATATAAGAGCATTTACCAAAGAAACATAAAAATAGAATTTAGCTTTAAAAAATGATAGTTTTGAGTTAAAATTCATTGGAGAATAAATTCATTAGTTACTATAGAGAAATGCATAGAACACATGAAATGTGTTCTATGTTATCAATCACTTTCACTCATAATACATCTTTCAGTTCTTGTGTCAATGTTGTATTATGGAGAGTGTGTTCAATTTGATGCTCTAAAGAGAGTTTGCAATAGATTAAGAGGTATTTTTAGGTGTTTTGAAGGAATATAATTGCAATACATTGTATATATTTATGAAACTGTCAAAAGGAAGACTTCCTGGGATAGGATGATAGCTCATTTGGTAAAGTACGAGGTCTATATTCAATCTTTGACCCACTAGAAAAAACGAGTGTGGCAGCATGAGTTTCTAACCCCAGGGCTAGGAAAATTCCTGGAGATGACTGGCCAGTTAGCCTAAATAAGTAAAACTGGTAAGCTACAAGCCAGTGAGAGACCTTGCCTCAAAAGCAATACTTTTTATAAAGTTTCTATTTTAATGAGAAAATATCACATTTACAAGACAATGTTATAATTCTGCCCTGTGGAATAAGAAAGAGTAATATCAACCCTGAGGTTCTACCATACACCAATCAGAATGGCTAGGATAAAAAACTCAGGTGATAGTAGATGCTGATACGGTTGTGGAGTAGGAGGAACACTCCTTCATTGTTGGTGGGATTGCAAGCTGGTACAACCACTCTGGAGATCAGTTTGGTGGTTCCTCAGGAAACTGGACATAGTGCTACCAGAGGACCCAGCTATACCACTCCTGGGCATATGCCCAGAAGATGCTCCAACATGTAAGAAGGACACATGCTCCACTATGTTCATAGCAGCCTTATTTACAATAGCCAGAAACTGGAAACAACCCAGATGTCCCTCAACAGAGGAATGGATACAGAAATTGTGGTACATTTACACAATGGAGTACTACTCAGCTATTAAAAACAATAAATTTATAAAATTCTTAGGGAAATGGATGGATCTGGAGGCTATCATCCTGAGTGATGAAACCCAATCACAAAAGAACATACATGGTATGCACTCTCTGATAAGTGGGTATTAGTCCAGAAGATCAGAATACATGAAGTACAATCCACAAACCACAAGAAATTCAAGAAGACAGAAGACCAAAATGTGGATTCTTCATTCCTTCTTTAAAGGGAGAATAGAATACCCATGGAAAGAGTTGCAGAGACTAACTATGGAGCAGAGAATGAAGGAAGGACAATCTAGAGACTGCTCTACCTGGGAATCCTTCCCATATTCAATCATCAAATCTAGACACTATTGTGAATGTCAGCAGTGCTAGCTGACAGGAGCCTGATATAGCTGTCTCCTGAGAGGCTCTGACATACCTGACTAATACAGAAGTAGAGGCTTTCAGCCATCCATTGGACTGAGTACAGGGTCCCCAAATGAAGGAGCTAGAGAAAGGACCCAAGGAGCTGAAGTGTTTGCATCCCCTTAGGATGAACAACAATATGAACTAACTAGTACCCTCAGAGTTCCCAGGGACTAAACCACCAACCAAGAGTACACATGGTGGGACTCATGGCTCCAGCAGCATATGTATAGTAGAGGATGGCCAAGTCAGTCATCAATGGGAGGAAAGGCCCTTGGCCCTAAGCCCCAGTACAGAGGAATGCCAGGTCCAGTAAGTAGGAGAGGGTAGGGTGGTGAGCAGGGGGTAGGGGGAGGGAACAGGGGTTTGTTTTTGTTTTTGTTTTTTAATTTAATTTAATTTTATTCTTTTTGGGGGAGAACTGGGAAAGGAGATATCGTATGACATGTAAATAAAAGAAAATATCTAATAAAAAATAAAATAAAATAAAATTTATATTGAGAAAAACATATGTATTTTCAGTATTGCTGCAGACAAGCATTTATATAACACTGTTTATTTGATTGTTTTATATCAAACAACTTTTTTTGTTTTGTTTTGTTTTGTTTTTTGTTTTTTATTAGATGTTTTCTTTATTTACATGTCATATAATATCTCCTTTCCCAGGTTCCATTCCAAATAAAAAGAAAAAATTTAAAATAAAATAAAATAAAATAAAATAACAAAATCAAACAACTTTTATACTACTCATTTTTATTGTTACAATATTTTATAAATTTTAAAGAATATGAGAAAATAAAAAAAGATATTGCAGGTATTGAAGGGAGGTTTTGGGAGGAGTTGGGTACAAAAGGAAAAGAATGTGATGTAATTCTATTTACTTAAAATATTTTTTTACGTGTTAACAAATTCAGATAAACTGAAATTATGTATCTTTTCTCACCATAATGCAATAAAACTTAAATCAATTAAAAAAAGAAAGAGTAACATCCACATTTTTATGAACACAAAAATAAGGATATTTTGACAATTATAACAATATTAAAATTACATTTTAAGAGTAATTTTTATTATTCTATATTTGTAATCTAAGAAAAAGAATTATAGTAATATCATCCTGGCTTTTTAGGTTGCTTATATAATAAAACCTGAACAATTGAAGGCATTTTGTCAAACAACAAAGTTACATAAACACTGTGCTTGTTGTTTAATATTATTTGGTTATTTTTTTATATTCAAAATTGATGCTAATTGGCTACATATAGTAGAATGCAGATAGACATAGACATAAAATTTGGGTTCTTGCTCAAGATTCACTTCAAATTAGATAATATATGCCTTACATACATTATCCCTCTTAGACTGAACCTTTAACCATATTTAATTTGTTGTTAATAATTCTCCTAAAGAATTTATTACCTCATCTATTCCTCATGCTTTACACTAAGTTCCAAGTTGGTAAAGTTTATTTTTAACCACAGCAAGATGACACATTATAAGCATTTTCTAGCTAACCTATATTGGAAGATCCTGTCTGGCAGAAAGGAAAGCCCTTGGCTGATCGATATAGATGACTGTAACTGAAATCTACCATGCTGTGAGACTCAGACAATTGGCTTGCTGCTGCAGGTGAAAATGTGTGCTGCAGGTGAAAATGTGTGCTGCAGGTGAAAATGTGTGCTGCAGGTGAAAATGTGTGCTGCCGTTGAAAATGTGTGCTGCAGGTGAAAATGAGACTTTTTTTTTCTTCAGGAGGGCACCTCTTAGTTGCCTGTCCTTATATATTTCCACACAGTTCTGACAATTTCAGAATTTTTGAGAAGAGACAGTTATGAAGGCGTCCTTATACTGCTTCATTGATTCTTACAAGTTTAATATGTTTGGCTCCCCTCCACCAAGAAGAGAAGGCAGCAATTTCCTGTGTGATGGGAAAATTAGAAGTATATGTTATAGAAGCCTTTTCTTTGACTGTTTTGAAATCCCACTTTTGTATAAAAGATTTAGTATATTTTCAAAGGTTCACCAATCTACTTGCTTGTAAAGAACTTTTAAGCTGAATAGTCTCGCTGTCAATGGGAAAATGCTAGTTCTCATCTTCTAATCTGTAGTCAATTCCCTGCCACCTCCATCATATATTTGGTATGCCCTTTTTGTTTAGTTAATATCACATCCTTCGCTCTCTCTCAGTGTACTGGTTGATGGGTTGTTGATGGGTTGTCTAACTTGACAGAAGTTAGAGTTTTCTGAGAAGAGGATCTTGTTTGAAAAAGTGCCTTGATCAACTTGCCTGTAGATACATCTGTGGGGCACTTTCTTGATGATTGAGTAGTGTGTGGGGGGCCAGCTCACTGTAAGCTGTGCCACCCATGCAGGTGGTCCTGGCTTGTATATGAGAGAAGGCTGAGATAGCTTGAGCTGAAGCTATTAAGAAGTAGTCCACTGTGTCTTCTGCTTCAGTTTTTGCCTCTAGGATCCTGCTTTAAGTTTCTGCTCTGACTTCTCTCAGTGATTGAGTGTCATGAGATTTATAAGCTGAAATAAACCTGTTCTCCAAGTTGTTTTTTGTCATTGCAGCATTAAAGGCCTGAAGTTATATTTAGCTTTGCTAGATTGGTCTGTTTTTTCACATTTGTATTACATTTCTGAGGATCACAAATTCTTTTTCATATTTTCATGTATTCAAGCCATCTCTTAACAAAATATGTTCCTCAATTACTAACCATGTTGCTTGCTTCTTCCTATGTGTAAGACCAATTATAATGTCAAATAAAACAAACAAAGAGCTTACAGTTTGGAACAGAAACCTGCCAGGCTCACCTGAAAGATGGACAGAATTCCAAAAATATTGCAACTTGGGTAAAAATAAGATGACTTTGTGGGTACATCTGCAGCTCTCTGTGATCTTCAATAGCTTAATGTGAGTGTCCAAATCTGTTTGTTCCTCTGTAAAATCATGAGGCTGGTTTGGATTATTTAACAATGTGTATAGTTTTTGTGGAATTTTAATAAAAATGTTATAGTGGGTATTGTTTTCCTATCTTTTCAGCCAAGGTGGATTCTTTCATAGTTATTGTATCAAAGTCAACAAAAGTCAGAAGAAACATTTTAGAGTAGAAAACTACATGGAATTATTTAGGTAATCTTAATTCCGGATTGAGAGATGTTTTTGTTTCAATGTGTAGGAAACATATGGAGCAGAGACTGAAGGAAGGGTAAGCCAGCCTAAATATTGCTATCTCCTGAGAGGCTCTGACA
>NW_022196902.1:24702535-24714979 GCF_008632895.1 Mastomys coucha
AATTAAAAAAAAAAAAAAAGTAATATTCCAGATTACAGAGTAATCAGGTTGGGGCTTACACGGGTGAGAGGGTACTCAATGACTTCTGCATATTAGGCTGTATTTAGATGGAAACTATTCAGTTTTTGCCAAATACTGTAATAGTGGTGAATTCCTTTTACCCTTGCAGGGAAGGCTATCTTCTAAATTTGTGATTACACAGGACCTCATGTTCAAAGGGAACCAGTACTTGGACATAAGATATAGCTGTTGTCTTAAGGATGTTAACAATTTGAATAAGAAGTCCTACATTTTGCTTTGTGCTGGGCTCTGAAACTTAGGTAACAAGTCTCCCTTAAAGGTTACAGTGAAATTAAATGCAGATGGGAAAGCAGATAAAGCAGGGACAAATAACTTGAGAAGGCCATGCAGATTAAACAGAGATGCAAAGCATTTTGTCGAGTATATACTATACAGTTAAGTATTTGCATAAATAGCAACCATATTTAGTGGGAAGGACTAACCAGAATTGTTGATGTGTAGTTGAGGAAAACCCCAAAGAGAGTCTCTAAAGGTGAGTCCTTGTGAAAAGAAAGGCAGAAAATGCTTGGCAATTAAAACAGATGACAGCTTCTTGGTGTTCTAAATCCTCACAAATGGACAATGGAGGCTAACCATTACAAATCAAGTTCCTCATAGGCAAAATTTCTCTGTATTTATGTAGAGAACCAAAAATTGCTAAAATATTGTGTTGTTGATTTTGCTCCTTCTTAAGCTGGCTACCCTGTGATATTTCTTTGCTATAATGTGGAGTGTAATTCCCACATTTGCATGGTTTATAGGTATGTGTGTGTATACAAATATTTTCTGTATAGCATATTTGTAATCATTTTCACTTTTGATAATATCTTTGCAACACTATCCTGAATTATGCCTTCAGTGGCATAATTGTGCCCAAATGCTATGTGCTTCAATGGGAGGAGAGGCCCTTGGCCCTGTAAAGTTTCTATGCCCCAGTGTAGAGGCATACCAGGGTCAGGAAGTGGGAGACGGTGGGTTGGTGAGCAGTGAGGGGGGGAGGGAACAGGGTATTTTTTTGTTTTTTATTTTATTTTTTCTTTTTTTTCGGAGGGGAAACTGGGAAAGGAGCTATCATATAACATGTAAATAAAGAAAATATCTAATAAAAAAAATCTAATGGGCACATCTCTGAGGAGTTTTTCTCAATTGAATCATTTGAAAAGGGAGCGTCCAACTACATCTTGATCTTTAGAGGTGGGAGAGCTCACCTTAAATTTGGGGCATACCTTCTGTTGGAAGCCTACATAAAGGACAAGGACTAAGAAGCATGTGTTCTTTGACTGCTTGTCCTCAGTCTCTCTGGGATGTCCATTCCTTTACTAGCATTAGATCCTACATCTTCAGGATCCTGATGTATACTGAAGACCAGTTGAGACATCAGGCTCATGGATGGAACATTCTTAGGCTTTCTTTGGGAAATAGGCCCTTTTGGACTAGCTGGACCATAGCCTATAAGCCACTTTAATAAATCACATACAAATAAATACACCATGGATGTTCATATATATATTACGTATATATGTAAAGAAATATTCCATTCTATCAATTCTGTGCCTCTAGAGCAATTGTTCTTAATCTGTGGGTTAAGACTGCCTTAGGGTTGAACAGCTGTTTTAAAGGGTAACATATCTTGCATATCAAATACTTAGATTATGATTTACAACAGTAGCAAAATTATAGTAATGGCTTTTCAACAAAATAATTTTATGATTAGGGAACACCACAACTTGAGGAACTGTATTGAAGGATTACAGCATTAGAAAGGTTGAGAACCACTGTTCTAGAGAACTCTAGTACAGACTGTGCTACCAGACCATACTGAAAGTGCATGGTTAGAAATATTTGAGAAACTTGCTGCATGGAATAAAGCATTTTCTGATTCTGCACATAAATCTGGAAAACAAAGTTATCTTTCTTGTTGCTTCTAGAATTTCTGGATAAATTGACAATGGAAAATAGTGAATTTAGGGATAAATTTAACCAACTTCTAGCATCTCAGGATACAATGGTAAAGGAAGAAAAATAAACTTAGTGAAATAACTGGCCATCTCCAGATGCACAGAAACAGTCTAAAGATTTCTCAATGCGCCCTGGTCTAGAATCTTCTCTCCAGCAGCCATAGAGCTCAAGTTGAAGAAAATCAAACAGAAGTACTTATTATAAGATTGGTTGAATTACAATGAAAATTCAAATCACATTCCCAGGGGGTGCCAGTGGTTAAAGTAAGGGCACTGATTGGTAATGAATGGAGTACATTAATTTGGCATGCAGATGTGTCTGAGGACCCTACTGAAGCTGTTGACATTGAACTCTGAGGTCCTTAGGGGTTTTATCTCATCTGAGGAAGTAATCTCTCCAATCTTCACAGAGGATTTATCTGGGTGTTATCTGACCCACTAAACCATAAATTGGGATGTTCACGGCAGCAATCCATTATCAAATGAAAATGGTATATATGCCAATGTCCTGAGTAGGTCCTAAAGGTACAAGCAAGTTACACAAAGAAACATGTGCCCAAATGCCATGCTTTATACTCATGTTATGATGCATCTACTCTTTAGCATGTGCCTATATGTTTACTGGATATTACCTATGACAGGTTGACTAAGGAAGAGATGACTAGGTTTACTGCATACTATGCAGGCACCACCCATAAGTAGACAGTTGCAGTAAATCAACCCCTTACTTGGATGACCCTGAAACATGTTGGTGAAAGAAAATCTTCACAATGGATATAAGTTTGAGCAGTACACATAGTCATACATTTTGTTTGGAAGGAAAAATGGCCAGATGTGTGATAGTTTCTGATTCATTCAGCCAAAGGCTTGGCTGGATGGTCAGAGACTTGGAAAGGACATGATTAGAAAATTGACAAGATTGAATAAATAAGTATATGGCTAGATCTCTCTGGATGGGCAAACAATGTGAAATTACTTGTGTCCCATGCAAATGCACATCAAAGGCATCTTCAGCAGAGGAGGAGTTTAATAATCAAATAGATAGGATGATCCATTTGTGGAAAGTCAGCCTTTTACTTAGACATTCTTTGTAACTCTCCTGGCTTGAGGCCTGCCTCTCATAACCTCACCTCTCTGCCCACCTCCTGCTATTTGCCACGCCTCGTTCCTGGTTCCAGTTACATCGGAAGTCCCATCTCTACAGAGACCAAGAGAAGTCGCTGATTGGGCCAGCATGCTGACGAACTTGTGGGAGGGGTTTAGTTCACCTATTCAATCTGTTGCCTTGTTACAAACAGCACATTAAAGTCAAGATGGCTGAGCAGTCACGACTCCCATCTAATTTTTTTTAAACCTTCCACATGGACAGGTATAGCCCTGGCCACCCTATATTCTCCCAAACTCTCTCTTACTGTTGCTTTTCTTTCTAACTCTATTTCCCAAAACAACCCTCTCTTTAATGTTACTGCTGGGTGGTAACAATTCTTGTCATTGCCCAATGGGCCCATGAACAGAGTGGCAGAGTTGGAGGTAATGCATAGGCAGGACAACATGGGCTCCACTCACATATATAGCCAGTCTGACATGGCTATAGCTGCTTCTGCTGTCAAATCATCCAACAGCAGAGATTAACACTGAGTCCCAAATATGACACCATCCCCAGGTATGACCAGCCAGGAACCTGGTGGCAGGTTGATTACATTGGAACATTTCCTTTGTGGAAAAGGCAACTCTTTGTTCTCACTAGAGTACATATTTATCTGGTTCTGGATTTTCCTTTCTGGCATGTAATGTTTCTGCCAACACTATCATTTATAGACTTACAAAAATGCCTCCATCCACTGTCATAGCATTCCACACAGCATTGCTTCTGGTTGAGGAATTCACTTCTTAGAGGCCAACCGTGGGCCCATACTAACGGAATTTATTGGTCTTACTATGTTCTCCCCATTCCTGAAGGATCTAGCTTGTTAGAAGGATGGAATTACCTCTTTAATACACAGTTACAATGCCAATTTGGTGGTGGTAGCCTGGAGAACTGGAGCAGGGTTCTCCAGAAGGCAGTATATGCTTTTAATCAGTCTGCATATATGCCATTGCTTCTTCATAGCCAGTATTTATGGGTCCTGGAATCAAGGGGTGAGAAAGGAGAAGGTTCCACTTGCTATCACCTCTTGTGACTCACTACGAAACTTTTTTCTTCCTTTAGTTCTAGAGGTATAGAGATTTTCATTCCAGAGCAGGAAGCACTCCTGCTTGTAAGCATAACAAACATTCCACTAAACTATGAATTTAGACATCTTCCTGTCTACTTTGAGCTTCTGATGCTCTTAAGCCAACAGGCTCCAAAAAAGGAGCAGCAGTGCTAGGAAGGGTGATTTATTGATCCAGATTACCAAGAGGAAATACAGATTATTTCTCTACAATAGAAGTAAGTAAAACCATGTCTGGAATGCAGGAGTTCCATTAAAGCATCTCTTGGTGTTATGTCCTCTGATTAAAATCAAGGGAAAACTATTACAACTCACGATAAGTAGGACACCAAAGGGCATAGGCTCTTCAGGAATAAGGTATGGGTCACTCTAAGAAATGAGGCAAGACATGGTGAGGTACATGCTGAGGGTGAAGGAAGTACAGAACGAGTAGTGGAGGAAAGTAGATATAAATACAACCTACAGCCACATGGCCAGTAGTAGGAACAAGGGTTATCATTGCCATGAGTACAATTAGATTCACAAATCTAAATTCCAAAGCTTTGAAGGAGTGTATTTTTCTGTTGGTGTTGTTTTAAGTCATCCCAATTTAGGGTACTTTAATTTGGCATTAATTATAGTAGTACTGATACCAGTAATAGTGATGCCATTAATATTGAATTTAAGAGTTGTCTATATTGATGTCATTAGAGACTATAGACCCTTAGATACAACAAAGAGGTAAGGGGGTCTGCTGCATCCTAGGTTTGGAAAGTGAGATAAGGGCGAGACTGAGGATTCAAACAAGGAGAATAAATTCCTTGACACAGAATGTACAAACAGAGCCAGAGTCAAAGACTGGCTAGTGGTATTTGAATAAGTGTTTAACAAACCTCCTAGGAACTACTTGGAAACACTCTGAATTGCAAAATTTACTATTTTCTATTATAAACTCTGCCTGTGGCTACTTTGAAGCAAGTTATATGATGTTAACTGACATTAATATAATTTAGAAATTGGCTCTCATGGGGTGGTGAGCTAATTTCACTGTTACAACATGTCCATGTTTATAATACATGTGGAAGAAGTGGAACCATCACATAAGACAAGCATGTGACTACAAAGGCATGATACTGAATTACCATAGGCAAATTCATAAGAAGAAGAGAGTTTAGGTTTTTACTCACTTATGTGCACGTACGCATACTACTTTTAAAGTTATAGCCATAATCCAGGGAAAATGAATTTTTTTGCCTCTCCTAATATGTCATTACTTTTACTTTATTAATATTAACAAAACCACTATTTTCCTTTTCTTGAGACTAGGTGTTATGTAACTTGGTCTGGTCTCACACTCACTATAGAGCTGAGGATGACTTTGAACTTCTAATGTTCCTGTATCACTTCTCAAGAACTGGGATTAGAGGTATGTGACTTCATGTAGGGTTTAAACTGTGTTGGGGATCAAACCTATGGATTCATGAAGCAATATAAGCATAGTGATAGATGAGCTAAAACCCTAGCCCAACAAAAGTATTACTTTAAGTAAATAAACTTTATGAGGTTATTATTACAGGCTAAAAGCCATTGCAGAAATTATTTTATTTTATTTTCTCTCAACAAGCCATTATAATTATACTGACTTTATATCAGAAGAGAAAGAAGATTGACACGGTATATGCACATTATTGGTATTTGGTATCTTGGTATCTGGCAGCAAATTTTTAGATAAAAGTTTCTTAGATTCAAAACCTATTGCTTAAAGAAACAGGAAAGCAAACTAGCAAGTGGATTGACCACAGTTGCAAGTGGCAGCCTGGTTTCACTCAATATGTACAGAAAGGAAACTCTTGTGTTATAGATCTTATACTTTTCAAGAGAGGCAAAAATTCAGCTTTTTCATCTCAATTACATGTTTAAAAATCTTGCTTTACATTCCCACAATCTGAGGAAGCCAATATTAGTTCATTCAGCCTGTGTACCCACCCCACCTGGGGAATGAGCAGACCCACGTGCTCTAACCTTGCACTTCCCAGTCTAGTTCCAGTAGTATAGTTTGTGTCCTTGGACTTACCCCAGGCCTCCAATAAAAATTCAGTATCTGAAGGACTGACCTCAAATATATTCTGAAATCAGATATGTATGGGTAACAGCAAAAGGAACATAGTTCTACTAAACATATGTAGGCTAGAATCTCATACCAGACACAAAAAAATCCAAAGAAATCCAGGAAACCAGCTTACATCCGAAGAACAACAACCAAAATATGAAATCACTCAAACCTACTGATTCTTTTTCCCTATTATATAATATAATATATTGTATATATTATATATATATTATATTATATTATATTATATTATATTATATAATGAGGATTACTTAGATGAACCCCATGGCACAGAATTTAAAAGAACAACCATAAACATTTTTGAAGAATTCAAGGAGTCTAAAGAAGATAGGCTAGTGAAATCATGAATTTTGGAGGCAAACCTTTAACTGACACTTTACTAATCAATTATAATCTGTAATTACCTTCTAAATATTTGTCTTTATACCCACAGATAACTGTAGACCTTATCCCTTATCATGAAAGCATCTTTTAGTAAGAAATAAAGACCATTGCAAAAAATCCCAACCAATTAAAATGCAGAGTTGTGAAGAAAAGGGTTACCTCTAAAAATTAACCATAAAATATGTAGAGCTCAGAATACATTATGGAAAATTGGGGTGGAACAAAAAGATTTTAATAGCTAAAGGATCAGGGAATTTTCTGTGAAACTCTGTCTTCTAGTAATATCAGGAAATACAGCCATAAAACTCTCACCAACATGACTGCCTAAATATAACCTGACAAAGGACAATAACAACAGACATGCGAAAGTAATCAGGAATTCTTCCATGAAGTTTATCAAATTAATTCCTCAAAGTAATTTTTCCATGAAGTTTATTAAATGGCATTCATTTAGCCTGTGCTTTTAGGGATATGGCATCTATTGTTTTTCTTCTATTAGTATTCTTGACAGCTCATCAACATCTCTCAATTGTTTTCTAATACTTCATTTTGGAGTGTAATTTTAAGTCTACTAGAAGTAATCTTTTTGATGTTTTCTTAGGGTGTTGAACTCTTTTGTCCTGGTTTATGGGGTACTTGGTTTCTGTTGGAGAGAAGTTGGAGGAAATACTTATAAGGTCAACTGGGGTCTCATTACGAAAGGTCACAGTAAAGGATGTAGGCAGTAAAGGACTTTAAGATTATAAGCAAAGGAAAAACACATTAAGTGGTTCTGGGCCACTTTGCAGAACCTATTGAACTATAAGTAAACGTGAAGGAAGGGACCAAGTTCTGGATTGGTAATGATAATAGGAATAGGTAATATTCCAGCAGATTCAACAAATAGATTCTAGGTCCAAGAGGTTTCAAGAGTAAATAACCTATATGTTGAATGTGGGAAATTAGGAGTCAGATTCAATAAATTATTTACTTTGTTCCATAAATTATTTCCATTTGCTTATTAGCAAAAGTTAGATGGTCATTAGTTATATGCTGTGATTTTTGCTTATTCATAGACCTTTATTATTGTTTTATTTGAATACTTTAAAAATGACATAATACTTATTTTTGCATCATGCATGTGTCACATGGAGGGAAGAGGACAACTTGCAGAGCTCAGCTTCAGCTTTCTCCTTTCACCATATGAATGGGTCTCATGGATAGGACTCACGTCCTCCAGCTTTTCAATAGGCACTTTCATTCATTGAACCATCTTGTCAATTTAAGTGAAAGAGTTTTGAACGTTTCCTTGCTTTGTAGTATTATAAGCTGTTCCATGTTCCACATTTATCTTATGTGTTGTTAACTTCAATCTTAGGGTCATCTATCTTTCAAGAAACCCTTGTTATTTTTACTAATGAGTAGTACTGAAAAAAAAAAGAACTAGCTATATAGTTGTGGTCAGTGCTACCAGGGCATTATAGCTCTAGGATTTCTATACATGAGCACAAAGATCTTACATGTACATGCTAAAGCATATATGTATGAATATACATAATATATTTTCATATCTGGAGCTTTAGGTATGTATATTAAGGTAGACATGAGATCATTTTATATTGTTGTCTCCAGTCCTATTAGTATGTCTTGTTTATCTGTGACCTCTCACTATAAGAGTGAGAGACCTATCCCTTGTTATCAGCTAGCCATTTACTTAATTATTTTACTCTAGTGTATGTGTAAAGCAGTGTTAGAATTGTTAACCTGTACCCCAATGAGTAACATATTTATCAACTAGAGGCTGGTGTTTACATGCAATCTATCCTTTCCTTCAATTTTACTAACTCTATACATTTTCAGATTACTTAGGTCATCCCCATTAATGGAGTTATTTTGTACATTTACAATTCAGTTAGATTCTCTTCTTATATATATTATTACAAATTTGCTCTACCACATTTGTGTGATTTTTTTCATGATAAACTTACTATGTTAATTAATGTATGTTTAAGAGTTGTAGGTACATACTGTCAAAACAAGTGATAGGAAGAGGTGCAATTCTCACCTTAGGTTCTCAAATGTATTCTAAATAGTGTGCATTATTTTTCTAGATTTATTTACTACTCTTAGTTTTAACGTTCTAATTTCTAATTAGAAATTTCTTTTTAATTTCTAATTTGTAATGTAGCTTCATGAAAAATTAAAATAGTTCTTTTTTTATTCTATCAACACATCTAGAGACTGAAGGATTTGAGAAAATAATTGAGGTGTAATTTTTGAATTTAATTTATACTGCATAAATATTAATTTATGATATTAATGAACTAGAAATCAGTAATTTGGCTGGGGACTAGCTGGGGAAACTGAACAGGCAGGGTTTGGAATCTGACCACAATGTGTATATATATATATATACATATATATATATACATACATTTTTCTATATAATAATATATACTATATTATATGTACACACATATCTCTACACAAATGGATAGATTATATACAAACTATGAGTTGATAGCATAATGTGTTGGGAACAACATTGTCTGAACATTAACTGCTCTGTCAGCCATAACCGATAATTGGCAAAAAGTCTTGGCCTCCATGGGAAAGTACTACCCCAGTTGAAAATTAATAGTTGCCTCGGTGGGAAAGTACTGAACCAGTTGAGAACAAATAGCTATAAATCTTGCTATTGGGGATCTAGCAACTCATTTTGTTATGAGAATACCTGCTATAGATTTTGCGGTTAGGTATCTAGCAATCCAATTTGTTATGAGAACAAATATCTATAGATCTTGCGGACAGGCGCCTAGCTACCAGTCCAGTTGGGAACAAACAGCTATAGATCTTATGGACAAGTACCTAGCAACCTATTCTGTTCCTTCTCCCTGCTGAACTTTTTACGTAGCCAATATCCTGGTCTTGAGAACACCTGTACTCCCTGGGAGACAAAGCAACCCTATTCCCTCCCCTCACCCCTTATCCTGCTTCTATGAGTATATAACCAGGGTGGAAAAAATTAAAATTTGTCAGCTTGGTCAGACTTCTTGACTTGCTGTCTATTCTTTACGTCTCTTGTCCGTTCATTCTCTTCCAGGTGGACCCCCAGTACCCGTTTAACCGCCTTGTGGGTTGGGGCAATAATGCGTTTTCTAGAAATATACTAATGCTTCCTGGTCCTGGCATTCCCCTACACTGGGGCATAGAACCTTTACAGGGCCAAGGGCCTCTCCTCCCATTGATGATCAACTAGGCCATCCTCTGCTATACATATGCTGCTGGAGCCATGAGTCCCCCCATGTGTACTCCTTGGTTGGTGGTTTAGTCCTGGGGAGCTCTGAGGGTACTAGTTAGTTCATATTGTTGTTCATCCAACAGGGCTGCAAACCCTTCAGCTCCTTGGGTCCTTTCTCTAGCTCCTTTATTGGGGACCCTATGATCAGTCCAATGGATGGATGTGAGTCTCTACTTCTGTATTAGTTGGGCACTGGCAGAGCTTCTCAGGAGACTGTGGGGAGCCGCAGCTGCCACCCTATATATTGAGCACCTGGTGTTCGGCCAGAGCAGAGACCATTGTGATAAACAAGCCCTTATTTGGAAAAGCTGAGTGCCTCCAGTTTGTGATGCAAGCTGGCATGATTTCCTGCAGCCTATTATGCTTTGCCATGTAGCCGATGCTGATTGGGAACAGGGAAAGTATTTAACCTGCAAGGGCTGGGGGCTAAAGGGAGAAGAGAGAAAGAAGAAGAAATGAATGAATGATTCTGTAGTACAAGGTTCCTGAATAAACTGCTTGGAGAAGAGTTCGTGGTTGCCTCCTTATTTCCTCTGGTCGGTGAGGTTGCTACAAATGGTGGCCCATACGGGGAACATCTTCTATGGCTCAGAACTCCTTGTAGTCAGGGCAGTCGACTGGTAAGTTCCCAGGTAAGGTGGGAAGAAAAGGGAAGGACCTTGGTAAAGAGGCAATAAGGTCTCCGGGTTGGAGCAATAAAGTCCCGTTAAGGGCAAATAAGGACCTCGGTAAAGAGGCAATAAGGTGTTCAGGTTGGAGCGATAAAGTCCCGTTAAGGGCGAATCAAAAGTGATAGTATGGGGAACTCGCAATCTTGCCGCGTGTTTGTTGCTCTTAAAGAGCTATTAAAAGCAAAAAAGATAGAATTGAAGAGAGAAACCCTAGAAAGATTTCTGTCAGAGGTAGATATTGCTGCCCCTTGCTTTTCGGTGTCGGGTCACCTGACGCTGTCCAGCTGGGATGAATTAGGGAGAGATCTGGATTTTGCCTGGGAGGAAGGAATCATAAAAGGTGGAGTGTGACCAATCTGGAAACTGATTAGGAGTTGCCTGGAGAATAAAATGTGTTCTAAAGCAGTAGAGAAGGGACAGGAAGCGTTAGAGCAGCTGGAGGAAGAGAGATCAGCAAAGTCTGAGAAAGATCAGACTGATGAGAGTGGCTCGGATTCTGAAGGGGAACTTGAGAAGTCACTACAGAAAATAGAGAAGTCCACCATTAGAGTGGAGCCCACAGCCCCAGGGCCGCCTATATCCTTACCGCCCCCTATAACACTGCCACTTACGGCACTTCCTTTTGTCCGGAAGTTTGGCGGGAAGCTAGGGGTCAGCATTGCTTCCCTGTGTTTCAAGATGCCCAAGGGCAAAGGTTTCATGAACCATTGGATTTTAAAGTCATAAAGAACTTGGCTGAGTCAGTCTGCACTTATGGTATAACTGCGGCATTTACTGTTTCCCAGTTAGAGGCTCTTCACAGATATTGCATGACTCCTTCTGATTGGATGAGCACCGTGAAAGCTTGCCTCTCATCAGGTCAATATATAGACTGGAAAGCTTTTTTAATAGAATATGCCAATGAACAGGCTGCTATTAATCAAGCAGCTGGTAATCCTGCCTGGGATTTGGATATGCTTTTGGGACAGGGCAGGTTTGCACAGCAGCAAATTGGATATCCACCGCAGGTGTATGAGCAAGTTAATATGCTTGCTACAAGAGCATGGAAATCATTGCCTAACAAGGGAGAAGTTGCAGGAAATTTGACTAAAATTATTCAGGGACCCATGGAGCCCTTTTAAGATTTTGTAGCTAGAATGGTAGAAGCAGCTGGAAGGATTTTTGGAGACCTGGATGTGGCCATGCCACTGATTAAGCAATTAGTTTATGAGCAATGTACCAAGGAATGCAAGGCTGCCATAACTCCCTACAAACATAAGGGACTTGAAGCTTGGATGAAAGTATGTAGGGAACTGGGCAGTCCATTAACTAATGCAGGCCTTGCCGCTGCGGTTATGCAGATAACGCAAGGTAACAAGCAGAACCCAGGTACATGCTTTCGGTGTGGACTATTAGGACACCTTAAAAGGCAATGTCCCAATAGAGGAAGAACAGCAGAAAGGGGGATATGCAGGACCGTCCAAAACAACCTGGATTGTGTCCAAGATGTAAAAAGGGAAATCATTGGGCCAATGAATGCAGATCAATGAAAGATATTAATGGACAGCCACTTACTACAGGCTATGGTGGAGCCAGGTCAAAAAACGGGCAGTGGGGCCCTCACCCGCAGGACCCACAAATATATGGGGCGATGGAGAGCAAGCCAGAGGGGAATTGGCCAACCCTGGGGCATCCCAACCTGAGAGCCACTAAGGGGAGCTCAGGATTGGACCTCTGCTCTGCCACCAGACTTGTACTAACCCCTCAGATGGGCATTCAGTTAATAGAA
>NW_022196902.1:24715164-24722962 GCF_008632895.1 Mastomys coucha
AGGGCTTCTTGATACTGGCGCTGATAGAAGTATTATAGCAAAGAAGGATTGGCCCAAGGGATGGCCTCATCAAGAGTCCTCTCAAACTCTCCAAGGATTAGGTTATGCAAAACCCCCCACCATGATTGCAAGAGAATTGCCCTGGGAAGATGCAGAGAGACATTCAGGGAAAATCCATCCATTTGTACTTGAACTTCCGGTATCATTATGGGGACGAGATCTATTATTAGAAATGGGATTTACATTAACTAATGAAGGAAATTATACTGAGACTTCTTGTGGTATTATGCAGGCCATGGGATATCATCCTTCCTTTGGTCTAGGGAAGTATTTGCAAGGCCAAAAGTCCCCCATTGTTGCTCAGCCGCGTGAAGGCAGGTAGGGGCTGGGTTTTTCCTAGGGGCCACTGAGGAAGGTATAACCATCACTTGGAAGACAGAGGAACCAATGTGGGTTCTTCAGTGGCCTTTATCCTATGAAAAATTGATGGCTGCAGCTCACCTTGTACAAGAACAGCTTGAATTGGGGCATATCAAACCCTCGGTTTCACCGTGGAATACCCCTATTTTTGTAATAAAGAAAAAATCAGGAAAATGGTGATTATTGCATGATTTGAGAGCTATTAATAGACAAATGGAGATCATGGGGCCAGTTCAAAGAGGATTGCCATTATCATCAGCCCTGCCAAGGAAATGGCTTATAATTGTAATTGATATTAAGGATTGTTTCTTTTCTATTCCTTTATGTGCTGAAGATAGTGTTAGATTTGCGTTTACCTTACCATCTGTTAATCATGAAGAGCCTGATAATTCAAACAAAAATGGGGAATAGGCTATGGCCTTACCCCGAGAGAAAAGGAAAATCAGCTGCAGAACATCATGTATCTGCCTCTTCCATTTCTAAGGGTTTTGTGCAACGGATCCGGTATTGACGTGGGCGAGAGGATCTGTTTGTGTGTTTCCACAGGACCTCCGAGATTCCATTTGGATTCCTGAACAGCTTATGAGGAAAAGCGCCCCACCTCAAGATGCACCTGCCGAATGCTGAGTGGGGTGAGTGGGAGTTGCACAGGTATTTCTCCTATGGCCGTGATTGCCAGTGGAGCAGTAGGAAATGCCTCGTTTCAAAGGAGTGCTAGTGAAATATTTGGAAGTTCAGTTATATTATTAGCATCAGAAAAAATTATGTCCTTGCTCTGACTCTTGTATGTGGTTGGGCACAGTTTGTGTTTATAGTTAGTAATGCTAGCCTTAATAAAGGAAACAGGAGTAAGCTAGATTGTAGCCCTCAGGATAGATTCCCCTTTGCTGTGGTTGACAGGATGCCCAGGTATACTCCCTGGCCGGTGGAAAGCCCTATCTCTCTTGCCTTATTTAGGCACAAGAGAGACTTTGGCATGACAGCAGCCATTGTTACAGCCATTACATTTGCGGTGGTTGGAGCCACAGCTTCTATTATTGCATTGAGTTCCACTGTCCAGACAGCTAGCGCACTCAATAATTTAAAGAGTGGGAGGGTATTGGAACCGTGGGTGCTTTACTGGTCCTTGTCAGTGTATTGGCGTTGTGGTGCATCTGCAGTATGCAGGTCCGGCTGCAATGACAGGCTGCTTTGGTAGTGCAAGCATTTGCAGCCCTGGAGGCAAGGCAATCTCCACAGGCTTGGTTAACTATTCTGAATGTTCTTCTTCACGTTCAGGATGCAAGGCTAAGCACTGCACTAGAGATCAGCTTCTAGTGGTCTCTTGGAGAGCACGTCTGATTGCATGTGGGTTGATGCCTCAGGTCCCACCTCCAGGAAAAAGGCATAGGACGGGCATGGCACCAACTTGGCTGCTACAGGTTAGGGCTCTGGCAAATAATTCACCTAAGACAGAGGTATGTACCGAGTGGCTTCCACAGGTTAGGGCTCTGGCAAATAAATCACCTAAGACAGAGGCATGTACCAAGTGGCTATGTTAACTAAGCCCCGTTTGTAGTACAAACTAGATGTACGTGTTCTCAAAGACGGGTTTGATATTTTGCCAAGAGATATTACCACCAGGTTGTAATGCCATTGCAATGTCCTTCTCATGGTTACTGGAGATCAGACATCTACTCTTGCCTGTTGCATTTAAAACAAAAAGGGGGACCTGTGGGGAGCCGCAGCTGCCACCCTATATATTGAGCACCTGGTCTCCGGCCAGAGCAGAGAGCATTGTGATAAACAAGCCCTTATTTGGAAAAGCTGAGTGCCTCTAGTTTGTGATGCAAGCTGGCATGATTTCCTGCAGCCTATTATGCTTTGCCATGTAGCTGATGCTGATTGGGACCAGGGAAAGTATTTAACCTGCAAGGGCTGGGGGCTAAAGGGAGAAGAGAGAAAGAAGAAGAAATGAATGAATGATTCTGTAGTACAAGGTTCCTGAATAAACTGCTTGGAGAAGAGTTCGTGGTTGCCTCCTTATTTCCACTGGTTGATGAGGTGGCGACAGGAGACAGCTATATCAGGCTCCTGTCAGCCAGCATTTGCTGACATCCACAATAGGTTTGATGATTGAATATGGAAAGGATTCCCAGGTGGAGCAGTCTGGTGGGTTGGTGAGCAGGGGAAGGGGAGAGGAAATAGTGTTCGTTTTTTGTTTTTGTTTTTGATATTTTTTTCGGAGGGGTAACCAGGAGAGGAGATATCATTTGAAATCATTTGAAATGTAAAAAAAGAAAATATCCAATTAAAAAAAAGAAATATGTAAAGCCAAGGCTTAACTGATTGCTAAGGAAACTATATTTAATTGAGCAAACATGTTTTAGTGACTCTATGCAGGTATCTTTGTATTATCTGTTTGATAATAACAGTGTTTTGAATTTAATTTATTATTGTTAATATGACCATACTATCAAATTTTAGGCCCTTGATTATTCTGTTGAATATTTTACATGTGAATATATTTCTGGGTGAATAAAATTTGTTAATTCAATAATTTTCACTGACATAATTTTGCATATTTCAATTGCAAATTTCAAATGGAAATTTTGAAGAGAACAGAAAATAGTATGAATCCTATTTTATTATATCTATCCCTACTAATTTTCATAAGAAAACTATACATTATCTAAGTTTCTTTCTCTGTTGCTATGATAAAAAAGGCATTTATTTTGGAACGGTTCTAAGGTATAGTCAACCTATCACAAACTCAATGTAGCAGTAACCTGTAATCTGAAGCATCCCATGATCATGAAGAAGAGAGGCATCAATTTCTTTCTCAATTTAAACAGTCTAAGATCTAAACCAGAGAACATTGGGCTGGTTTTCTCTTCTCAGTGAACTCATGTAAAATAATTCCCCATAACATACACTGAAACCCATCTCCCAGATCATTTGAGATTCAGACAAGATGACAGTGAACAGTAATTATGATATTCTGAGATTCCCAGATGATCCAATAGAGATTGAAATTGCTCTTTAAGACTTGTTTTTTGTGATTATTTATTATGTTTTCTTTCAGTTTACTTTGTCTTGCTTCAGTTTTAACTCATTGAAAGATTGAAGATCTTTATGGGGCTGTTATTTAAGTAATGACTTATTAAAAGTGTATAGACTGACTGTTATTAATGTTCTAACTATCAAGTATTGTTAAGACAGGGAGGTGGTGCTAAAATATGAAATTTTAGCTTACACCTTAACTTAAAATAAATGCAATGATATGAATGGACTGGAAATCAGTAATTTGCCTGGGGACTAGCTGGGGAAAGCTGAACAGGCAGGGTTTGGAATCCTACCATGATGTCTTGTAGCTATGGTCTACTTCAGGATGACTCTTGTGTGCTCCATAGTCACACACCTACCCCAGAGAGCAGGCAGCAATTAGTGCCTTGAGTAAAGAAATTCCTCAGGACTTAAAAATCTATCCTCAGTTGTCTGCATTAGAAATTCCTGTGAATTTAAATCCATGTTCTCACAGGAAGAGTTCTAATAGTGATCTCTTTAGACTTTTACTCTTTTATTCTTTCTTGAAAGTTCTTGATGACATTCTTTTTTCAGGAATGCAGGGGTGATAATCAAACATCACTCATTCTCTGGTGCTAATTCTACAGGGAGAATTGAGAATCAATGTGCTGAGAAAACCTTCCATGAATAATGAGTAAAAAAAAAAATGTCACCTTGAAACTTCTCCACATGGCTTTGGAAAGATCAAAGTGCTCTTTTTAACTTGAGAGAAGATTTAGGCATCTAGTGTAAAAATAAAACTATATAGGTACTATAACACAATAAGAGCAAATTACTTTCTCTGCTGCATATTTGCATATCTGGCACCTGTGGCCCTTGCTGGTATCACATGGACATTGATAGACTTTGGCATCTCTCTAGTTGTGTTACCTGTACCACATAACCTTTCTCTTGGGCTAGCTCTACTCTTTAGAGTATGTCCAGCTGTGGCAGCAGCACGAAGAACAAGTTGGTCATTTTGCATCCACAGTTAGGAATCAAGAAAATATTCTTGTTGGGGCTTGACTTTCTTTCCTCTTTTTTCCTGCCCTTTGAGCCCAGAATCACTAACTATGGGATGATGCCATTCACATTTTGAGAGGTGTCCTCTCTACCATTTCTTTGGACACCCCCTCCTATAATCTGTCAAATCAAGTAAAAAATACATATTAATCAACACACCAGCTTGTAGTAATAAAGGCAAAACAGTTTGGCACATGGTACTCAGTAAAATATCAGAAAAATGAAAATTCTTCTTTTAAAAGAACACCAGAAACAGAATGGGACTTGATGTTTTAGCTGATGAAGCCTCTACAAGGAAAATAGCCCTTCGAGAATAGAACGAGACAAAGGATCAACATCAGATTTCCAGTTTTGAAGTTATAACACAAGAGTTTGCATATCAATGGATATGGGGGACACAGGGTAACAAGAAAATTACTTAACATGATGTTCACTTGAAAACAGTGCAACTGTTTAAGTGAAAGGAAGAGTTGCATAAGACAAAATCTTGTAGCAGTCTCTAGGCAAACTGAGTAGACTAGATGAGAAAAATCCAAATTAAAAAAATTATAGTAGTTTTATTTAAAAGAATTTCCTCAACATAGAGAGTGAAGCAATAATTCAAAAGGACCAAAGCAATTGGAGAATGGATAAAATAGTGCAGGTTATTCAGAAGAAAAAGATCTAAGATCAAGGTATAGGGAATATTAATGGAGCAAAATGGAATATGTAATCTGCTGTGCCTGATTCAGTCATGCACTTAGAACTTTATCCTTTTAGTATAAACTTTGAAACAATGGAGGAGGGTATATAATATTAATTATATATAATTATAATAATATCATAATAATACTATATAATAATATAACTATACTATATAATAATATAATTATATAATATTTATAATAATAATTGTATAAATACTATAATAATATAATAACTGTAATAATAATTATAATTATATAAAATATAATTCTTATCCTTAGATCTTATTAATGAACTACTTCCTTTCTCTATACTATGTTGTTATTGTTGTTTAAGTTAAAAAAATTCTATCTTCCATTCTAGGAGATAGTATCTATATATATTCATTTTACCAACAGAAAAGTCTAGAGGAGGTCTTTTCCATCTGAGTTATACTTTGAATGAAGAAAGGCAGGGATACAGTTACATATAACATGGAAAAATCACTTTGTTGTATCCTTGGGTAGCAAAACTAAATGATACATGTGAAATATATTTTAATAGTTATATAAGTAATAAGTATAATACTTATATAATAACTAACTTAAAAATAGCCTTTAAAGCAAGCTTTTGTAGATTACATTGACAACTTCGGTTGTACAGGGTAAGTTGGGGTGTTATCCCAAGCTGTTCTCTAGCTTAGCTCAGAAATTGTTTTGGCATTATCAAAAATTATTTATCATCAGTTTCTGAAAGCCATGTGGGAGCCTGGCATTTAAATCTCATTAGAAGGTAGGCTCCTTGGCTGATGTGTCATAAGTTAAACAAAGCCAGCCTGCTGTTGGCTCACTGGATTTCAGGATCCAGTGACTCATATCTGAACAGAACAAAACTTCATCACAAAGAATTTTATTCTGCATTAAACTTGCAGATAAAAAGTAATTTAGTGTATATGCTGTAGTGATGCAAATCAAAACTCTTAATATTTTTATTAGTTGCTAAAAGCAAAGAGAGATTCAGAAGCACAAATATATCCTTACAGAACTATAGAAATGAAAAATCTGAAGACAAGAACTTGAGAGATGCCCAGTATTTTGGAAGTCATGGGTCTGCATTTTGAAGTCTTGGAACAAGTAATTTTGAAGATGCATAATCAGCACAAATGCTTCATTTAAAAAATTATTTGGAATATGTTATAGTTTGGATGTGAAATATCTTTTTTTAAAAGATTTATTTATTTATTATATGTAAGTACACTGTTGCTCTCTTCAGACACTCCAGAAGAGGGCGTCAGATCTCATTACAGGTGGTTGTGAGCCACCATGTGGTTGCTGGGATTTGAACGCATGACCTTTGGAAGAGCAGTCTTAACTGCTGAGCCATCTCTCCAGCCATTTTTTTTTTAAATCAGAAGGGTTTTTTAATTAATTAATTAATTAATTAATTAATTTTAAAGATTTATTTATCATTATAAATAAGTACACTGTAGCTGTCTTCAGACACACCAGAAGACGGAGTCAGATCTTTTTATGGATGGTTGTGAGCCACCATGTGGTTGCTGGGATTTGAACTCAGGACCTTCAGAAGAGCAGTCAGTGCTCTTAACTGCTAAGCCATCTCTCCAGCCATGAAATATCTTGTATAGATTCATATGTTTGAACATTTTGTCTCTAGATATTGGTTCTGTTTTAGAAAATTGTGAAGTTCTTAAGAGGTGGAGTCTCACCAGAAAGAGAATCTTTGGGGACCTTGGGGTTTTGTAGCTTGCAACCACTTCTTGTTTGTTGTCTGCTTCCTGACAGCAGAGGCAGTGGGGTTAACCGTCTCTAGCTTCAGCTGGTGCTTTCCTAACCTTTTGTGAACTTGATCCCATATGATGGTGTGGTGGTTTCAATATACTTGACTCATGGGAAGGGCTACTAAAGGAGGTGTGGCCTTGTTGGAGGAAGTACATCATTCTGGGGGTGGGCTTTGAGATCCTATGCTCTAGTTCAGTATAGAAGAGTTCTCTCTTTCTGGCTACCTTCACTACAAAGATCTAGATGTAGAACTTTTAGCTCTTTCTCCAGTACCATGTCTACCATGATGATAATGGACTGAACCTCTGAAACTATAAGCCAATCCCACTTAAGTGTCCTTTATAAAAGTTGCCTTGGTTATGGTGTCTCTTTACACCAATGAAACCCTAACTAAAACAGATGGTAAGACACTCTAAACCCATCCTCCTTTAAAGTTGCTTCTTTACCAAGTATTTTATGTTTTAGCAATGAGGAAAATAACTTAAATAGCACAGAGCTTGAAAAGTCAGAAGGCTGTCTAAATAGCAGTTTTAAAGTAAATTGTTTCTTCATACTTATTAGGAAAACACACACATGCACACACACACATGCACACACACACACACACACACACACACACCATGGAGAAAAGGTAGAAAGGAATACTCTTAGTGAGAATGATAGTGGTGTATTTGGTTACATATACATATATATATATATATATATATATATATATATATATATATATATACACATACATGACATGGTATACATGCACAGGCCAGGGGAATGACAGTCCTTGCCTTCTGTTTTATCTGAGACAGGGTCTCTGTTTTCTAATTTTCTTTCTTTCTTTTTTTTTTTTTAGA
>NW_022196902.1:24724292-24728965 GCF_008632895.1 Mastomys coucha
TTCTTTGTATACATTGGATATTAGCCCTCTATCAGATATAGGGTTGGTAAAGATCTTTTCCCAATTTCACCATGGCACACCCATGCAAACTGACCTGCAAACTTTTCAGTGTTTCTGTGATTTTCCTTTCTCTGGTTTGATTTCCCTGGCAGAGATTGTACAATCATGCTACAGTGCCTGACTCTACATTGAACCTAGGGTTTTAACTTAGGGTCTCACTTTTGCATAGCCAGCACTTTATCTACCGAATGAGCTCCTGTCTTTCTTCGCTTCCATATACATTTTGTTTTGTGATGTGGAAAAATTTAAGTGTACTCTATGCTTAGAAAAAGAATACTGGAAACTGGAGAGATAGATGGTATTGTAAACAAAGCTTTTTAAAATTACACTTATTTATTTAGTGTGTGCCTATACATAATGGAGAGAGAGAAACAGACAGATGGGATTGACAGACATAGACATACAGAGACAGAGAGAGACAAAGACAGGAATATGTATATATATATATATATGGAGAGAGATTGAGAGAGAGAGAGAGAGACAGTACTCAAACTCAAATTGTCAGGTTTGGCAGCAAGAGCATTTCCCCACTGTGTTGTATCACCAGTGTAAATGCTATTTTAAGATATCACATATTTCTACTAAAAGTTTCAAACTGTGTTTGATACAGAGCTGAGCAATATTTGGAAGGTAGTAATTCAGAAATTTTAGGAGTTCAAATAAACTTATTTTTTCACACATTTAAATAATTTACATCATGAAAATGTCTTTTATTCTTATAATTTTCTTCACTCAGTTTACTGTAGCTTAGAATTTATTGGCCTATGTCCTCACTTCTTACAAGAAACAAAAAAATATTAAATGATCACACACAACCCTCAACTCATTCTCTGACTGTTGGGAGAGGAAAGGGGTCCTTAATGAGTCCAGTGAATCAGACAGAAGGTGAAAATTGTCTGACAACTTATGCTGATCTCTGTGCCTTTCTCACTTGTCACTTAGGCGATCTGACACACACTCTCTATGCTCCTCAACATACATTCTTTTCCACTCCACTTAACATAGTTCACTGATTTGTCATTTCTTTCCTTTAGTTTGACTGATTCTATGGATCTTAACTGCTAGCTGGAAAAACAATTCCGTCTTCTAAAGAATGAACACAGATTGAATCAACAAGGAATCTTACAAAAGCCTGACATTCCTTTTAGGGTTTGATAGGCTGCCTGCAAGCTGGAGCATGTGCAGGAAAACTATTTAGGTCTCTGCCAGTTGATTAACTTGTAGAAGCTAAGATCAACTGACAAATTCAATTATACATCCAAATTATATTTCCAAATTGGCTTAATTTTTTAAAGTGATGAATGAACCTTAAGAGGGAAATTCCATTACAATATGAACAAGCAGAAATTAAGTTTCAGCACTGAGAGGTTGCCTGTGAACCTAGGCTTCCCAGTTCCCGTTGACTCACAGGATTGGTCTAATGAACAGAAGTGTATGGCTCACAGGCCAACCATGGGACACTTTGCTTTCTAGGAATGGAAGAAAGCTTAGATTAGGAGGAGAAAGGAACAGGTCTGAGAACACAGTGAGACTCTTCTGAGAGCCACACTAGCAATGGAGACCATAAACAGAGAGCACTGTTGGTCAACAAACTCTTTCTCAAGGTAATTGCTAATTGACTGCTTGGTTGAAGTAATTCAGAGAGAAGCCATTGCTGATTGCACAAGGCATTTCCAACTTATATTCTTATACAGTTACATATGTTGCTTAACATCTGCCTCCTCTGGAGACTTAATGTACCATATTCAGAATAGAGAGAGAAATGTTTCTCATGTGCTCTCCCATTAGAGTTTGAACTGCTGTCAGCAGCTGAACACTACAAATCTCAATTTTTATGGAATAACTTGGAACTTAGACTGCTACATAAAAATTAATTTTTTACACAAAATGGAAATTAGCCATTTTCCTACAGATGCTATTGAAAAAATTGTTTGAGTGATGGCATATTATAATGGATACTGACCTTTCTCTCTTTTTGTTCTTTACTGATAAATTAGCAAGATATAAAATGTTCAATAGATATTACATTTAAACTCTAAATGCAGTTTTATCTAAATCTTTTTTTTTACTAGTAATATATTATCTAAATTCTTTTTTTGACTAGTAATCATTTTCATTTCTCAAAAATGGCATGGTAGATTAAATTTTCATAGTATTAACAGATTTTTCTGTATTTCAGTTTATTACACATTATTATTCAAATGTTATCTGTATTTTTTAATTATTGAAATTGACTCATAGAAGGAGTCCACTCAACTGGACATCCTAAGGTAGCTCTAAAACAGGCAAAAGACTTGGAAAATTCAATTTCCTCCTAAGTGGCATCTTTGAGCATTCTGCTAGATTGTTGCAGATAAAAGAGGTATTAAACATGTAAAAAAAAATGCAGCAAGTGTGGTGAGACTAGCATTAAGTACTGGACTCCATAGCCAAAGGTTTGTAAATGTCTTCAATGGGGGAATACTTATCATGGAAGTATTATTAAAAGGACAATGAACAAGAATTGACATGAGAATGATCATAGATCTGTACCAATGATAATAGATTAAAAGTAGGCCTCACTAACCAGCCAGTGGGTGGATAAACTTAATGAGGTATGTGCACATAATAATGTATATGGAAAGAAAAAAATTAACTGTTCACATAGCCTACAACATAAAGAAATCTTTAAAATATTAACCCAAGGAGTAGAAGCAGGGGCAAAAAACCATTTTATGACTATAATTTCATGAACTATACAATAAAGAAAATCCATAGAGATAAAACATAGCTGTGTGGTTGTCAGGGTTTGAGAAAAGGGACCTACATATGGGATGCAACTGGTAACAGGCATGAGGCTTCTTCTCCAAGTGGTAAAAATACCTTGTATGTAGATTGCTTTAATGATTGCACAGTTGTGGTCACACAAAGAATGATCAGATTGTGCTTTAAAGAGGGTGAATTTTAACCATGCAAATTATGCCTTAACAAGTTGTTGAAAAAGACAATGTTAAATGACTCAGTCACTGAATGTCACAGTGATGCTCTGTTCCCCTTAATTTTAAAACGCTGAATAAATGGTTCTTAAATACAAAATCAGGCAATTTGGATATTGTTTGCTGGGGAGTCACATTTCTTCTAGAATTCTAAGAGAAGCTTTTCATTTCTTTTTACATATTCTCTTCCTGAAGCTAGAGACAATGTCACCAGTTAAGTAAACATACCTCAGTTTTAATTTTACATTCTTATACAGGTGCACACTTGTGTGTGTGTGCTTCTATGTGTAAATGAAACATGTACACATAGAAAGTAGAGGTCAAAAGACAACTTGTGGGAGTTGGCACTCTTCTTCCACTTTGTGAGTTTCTGGGGTCAAAGTGCAGTCATCAAGTTTAGAGGCAAATGTTTTTACCTGTTGAGCCGTCTTACTTAGTGGCCATAGGTATTTGGTTTTAAATATAATTTGGGAGTAATAGTGCTATTATTTTCAAGGAAGATTTATTGATTTATACTTATTGTTATCATAGTTACTGGCATTATCATTCTGAAATTGTTTTTTAAAAGGTTGCGATAATCCTTCTTGAGAACTAGCAATAAGTATTTTAATCTTAGTTTGCATTTTGAGATATGCCAAAATTTATTTGATCTCAGATCAGAGATGTAATCATGTTGAGCTATATCTCTGAGATTCAAAGGCCAATATCTATCTGTCTTTATCCAAAAGAGGACATCAAATTGTTTGGGTAGTAGCTGTGAAGTTAATTTGATATTTGACATATTCTCTTCCTGTATCAAGTGATGTCATTTTAGAGGCTCAATATAGCTGTAGTAAATTGTATCTAGTATCATAGGAACTTGTGAGCAGAGGTGGCTCTCTAAGGCCTTGCCAAGACCACAGCAATCACAATCAGACACACTAAATGTAGCTCAAGGAGATAAGGAACCTACTCACTGCTGTATCAAATTATGAATGTCAGCATTGAGAATCTGCCTATCCTATCAGCTGCCTGCTTAAAGAGAGGACATTAGATGTCATTAAGACCTCCAGGTAGGAAGGCGTTACCTATCTACATGTCACCCTTGGACCCTTAGCAAATCTCCTATGCTGGAGGCCTGTTTCTCATGAAATTCTCACGCAAGGGCCTTCCCTGTCTTCCCACTCAAGGTCTCCCAGATGAATAAATCTTCTACCTAAATGGTGATGTCTATATCAGGGTGCCTCACAGGACTGATGCCCTGCATGTCTCACATAAGCTTCTGATTACTAAGTGCCCATGGATCCTCCTTGACCCTATCCTGAACATTTGAGAAATAATACAACCATTATACTCATAGAATGCCGTCTGGTACAGATAATCCACACAGTTGGGCGTCTGAGGCTGGTCCAGCCCTGTATAGTCACTGGAGCTTCTCCCACTAATCCCATGCCCACCAGAGCCCTGGTCTGAGACCAAGATTATCTAGAGGCATGAATATGAGAGCATCATGAGAAGCTGGAAGCCAAGATAAGGAACAGGAAGCCAGCATTAAAGTGGCGCTAATGAGCTGACTTCCTATATTTCTCCCATTCTTTTTTTTTTATTAGATATTTTCTTTATTTACATGTAAATTTCTCCATTCCCAGTTTCCCCTCC
>NW_022196902.1:24729329-24740158 GCF_008632895.1 Mastomys coucha
AAGGAATGAAATGTCCACCTTTTGGTCTTCCTTCTTCTTGAGTTCCTTGTGGAATGTGGGTTGTTCTGACTGTATTCCAAACTTCTGGACCAATAACCACTTATCAGAGAGTGCATACCGTGTTTGTTCTTTTGTGATTGGCTTACCTCACTCAGGATGATATTCTCCAGATCCATCCATTTTCCTAAGAATTTCATAAATTTATTGTTTTTAATAGCTGAGTAGTACTCCATTGTGTATCCACTCCTCTGTTGAGGGACATCTGGGTTGTTTCCAGGTTCTGGCTATTATAAATAAGGCTGCTATGAACATGGTGGAGCATGTGTCCTTGTTACATGTTGCAGTATTTTTTGGGTATATGCCCAGGAGTGGTATAGCCGGAAATTGGACATAGTACTACCGGAGGACCCAGCTATATTTCTCCCATTCTTGTTGGCCAATGATCCTCAGTAATCTACCTGTCTCTGCCTCTGCAGCTGGGGCAATACAAACACTCTCCAGTAAGCTGCATTGTTTTGTTTTGTTTGTTTGTTTTTGAGTTCTGGGAGTTAGAAGTGAGACTCACCCACACGGGGCAAGCACTGTAGACTGAATTACTTCCCCAGCCCTATGGGTTTATAGTCAAATGAGTTCTATTTCTGAGGTGCTCACCACTCGCATTAATTCAGTCTTCTAATTCCTGGGACAGATGGCAAAGTACTGTGACATACCAAACATTGCCTGCCATCCCTGCCTTCCCTAATTTAAATGAGAACCCCCTGCCCACACACATTGCTCAGTCAGGCATACCTGTTTCCTTCTTTGGAGCCTCCCTGTCTTGGAAATAGCCTGTCAGGTCCCATCTGCTTCGTGAGGCTTGCAGTCTCCAGAGAGTAGGATCTCTGCTCTAACCTCCTGTCAGATGCTGGAGATCCAGAGGGGAATAACCCTTCCAATCTGCCTGAAATTGTTTTTGTGATATCAAGGCCTGACTCGGGGAACCACAGTATACTGTACTCAGATGAAAATAAGACTTGTAAGCACACTCCCTTCTTATCTATGCAGCTTGCAAAACAACTTTTGCCTTCATAGGAAGAGTTGTGAAGGCTTTAAATTTATTGTCATTAATAAGCAGGATCCTGCCAAACACAGACATTGTTTTCCTATATCAGACAGGTGTGGGAAAAGCCCACGAATAGACAAAAGACTTTTCACTAGTGAAAAATGGAAGTTAGACTTCCACGTCAGTTCCAAAGAGAAGTAGATTACAGCAGGTGCAATTAATTGCCATTAGATTTATTGGAACCTTGAAAACAATTAGCCAGTGTCCTGGTTGATATGACAGATTCATTAATCATTTAATATATTCCTGCAAATTGATTTATCCATCAAATAGCTACCTCTGGCTGAATAACTCATGGCTGTGCTTATGACTCTATTCCTAACATTCATCTGATTTAGAAGGGAGAAAGAGGCTTACCTTTATTTAGTTACTTCCATTTTAGTATTTAAATAGATTGCATCTTAGTATCTTCAAGTTAGAGAACAGAAATGCTCCTCAGGAAGACTGTGTTCAGGTCTCTTATCCATTCCACAGGGGAGAAAATTATAGTGATAGAGAGGTCATACCTAGGGTAATGTCTAAAGTGCACTTTAGCTAGCTGGGTATTAGGAACAGCTAACCTGTCCAATTTTAAAGTTTTTAGATAAGCCAATAAGCTCTGACAATCAAAGGACATTTCTCCCATGGGGATCTGTGAAAAAAGTGAGCATGTATCAATAGGGTACTTGTTCTTTTTTTTAAACATGGTTTTGATTTTGAAGTTATTGTATTTGTAATAAAATTTTGCCTCTTTTACTTATATTGTCACTCATAAAATGAATCATGTATGCATGTGTTCACCTGTGTGTATACATCTGTGTGCATGTGTGTGTGTGTGTGCGTGTGTGTGTGTGTGTGTGTGTGTGTGTGTGAGAGAGAGAGAGAGAGAGAGAGAGAGAGAGAGAGGGAGAGAGAGAGAGAGAGAGGAGGGGGAGAGAATGGGAGAAATATAGGAAGTCAGCTCATTAGCGCCACCTTAATGTGGACAGCTTTGTCTGTACTTCTTCAGGAGATAGCTAGCTTGTTTTTTTGAGGTAATAATTGCCTTGAACTCACCATCACATGTGCCTGGCTAGTAAGGGTCCAGAAATGGTATTACAAATGCATGCCACCATGCCTGGCTTTGTTGCATGTAGTCGTTGGAGAACAACGTCAGGTCCTCATGCTTGCAGTATGGGATTTACTAATTGAGCGCTCTCCCCTGCCCTGCATAGAGTAATGATCCTTCATGTATGAGGGCTCTGAAACTCCTTTATTGTCTCAGATCTTTGGATATACTTATATTCTGTGGCTCCACCACCAGACACAACCACCGTACTCCAGATCTGAAGCAATAGGCCGTACTTTCCTCCATTGTTTGGAACTGATATATTTTGGATGTAACTTTTGTCTTTACTTGAAAGCTTCTCTACACTGTTAACTCCTCATGGTCTTTCTTGAACCTAAAAATCCAAGTCTTTTTCTTATCTATGTTCAGTTGTACAAACCACATTCAGAATAGAGGGAAGAACTACTTCCGGGCTTTTAAAAGAAAGAAACATGTACCAGCAGCTTATTGTGGTGATAAAACTAAAAAAACAAACAAACAAACAAACAAACAAACAAAAAAAAAACCAAAACAAAAAAAAAGTCGATTTGAGTGTTTTCACTTATTTGATAGCTGTATACAGGTACAAGGAATTTAGGTTTAGCATGTCTTAGCTTTCTCAGTGGTGTGGCACAGATCATAGTGAATTCATGCTGTCTGATCACTTTGAAGATGATCAAGTAATAAACTGCTTCCTTGTGATGTATGATATACAGGGGGCATTCTAAAATATACAGGGATTATTTTAAATTCTCATTCTGTCATTCAACATACTGGGTTTGTTTGTTTGGTTGGTTTTTGCTCCTTATATTCCTTCTATTTCTTTATATGAGACAGAGGAGAATATGTTAAATTAAAGAGACAGCAAAAACAGTGCTCTAAGTTCTAAGGCTTTGTGCTCATCTATACACCATAAAATCTGATTTCCCTTCTATTATACAATGCTATTCTGCTTAATAAGTAGAACATTTAAAAATAAATATAAAAAAGAAATATATATCTTTATACCTTTAGTGTATTTTATTTTAAGTTTTACTTGAGAACTCATCTCAGACAAATAGATAGGAGCACAGGGAAGTCATTTTGCTATGCTAGCACCCACTAATTCCTTTCTTCTAAACCCATCTGGTCCTGGGCTTTTTTTGGTTGGGAGACTATTAATGATTGCTTCTGTTTTTTTAGGGATTATGGGACTCTTTAGATGGTTTATCTGATCCTGTTTTAACTTTGCCACCTTGTACGTGTCTAGAAAATTGTTTCATCCAGATTTTCCAGTTTAGTTATAAACTTTTGTAATATGATCTGATGATTTTTTTTTAATTTCCACAGTTTCCGTTGGTAGTCTCCCTTTTCATTTCTAACTTTATTAATTTGGATACTCTCTCTGTGCCCTCTGGCTAAGGGTTTATCTATCTTGCTGATTTATTCAAAGAAACAGCTCCTGGTTTTGTTGATCCTGTGTATAGTTCTTTTTGTTTTTATTTGGTAGATTTCAGCTCTGAACTTACTTCTTGTCATCTACTACTCTTGGCCTGCTTTGTGATCAATTATGTGGCAATTTTGGAGAAAGTACCATGAGGTGCTGAGAAGAAGGTATATTCTTTTGCTTTAGGATGAAATATTCTGTAAATATCTGTTAAATCCATTTGGTTAATAACTTCTGTTAGTTTTACTGTGTCTTTGTTTAGTTTCTGTTTCCATGATCTGTCTGTCCATTGCTGAGAGTGGGGTGTTGAAGTCTCCCACTATTATTGTATGAGGTGTATTGTGTGCTTTGAGCTTTAGTAAAGTTTCTTTTATGAATGTGGTTGCCCTTGCATTTGGAGCACAGATGTTCAGAATTGAGAGTTCATCTTGGTAGATTTTTCCCTTTGTTGCATATGAAGTGTCCTTCCTTATCTCTTTTTGATAACTTTTGGTTGAAAATCATTTTTAATAGATATTAGAATGGCTTCTCCAGCTTATTTCTTGTGATCATTTGCTTGGAAAATTGTTTTCCAGGCTTTTCCTCTGAAGTAGTGTCTCTCTTTGTCACTGAGGTGGGTTTCCTGTATGTAGCAAAATGCTGGGTCCTGTTTATGTATCCAGATTGTTAGTCTATGTCTTTTTTATTGGGGAACTGATTCCACTGATGTTAAGAAATATTAAGGAAAAGTGATTGTTGCTTCCCATTATTTTTTTGTCCTTAGATGTGGAATTTTGTTTGTATGGCTATTTTCTTTTGGGTTTGTTGAATGAAGATTGCTTTTTTGCTTTTTCTAGGGTGTAGTTTCCCTCCTTGTGCTGGAGTTTTCCATTTATTATCCTCTGTAGGACTGTACTTATGGAAAGATATTGTGTCATTTTTGTTTTGCCATGGAATATCTTGGTTTCTCCATGTATGGTAATTGAAAGTTTTGCTGGATATAGTAGCCTGGGCTGGCATTTTTTTTTCTCTTAGGGTCTGTATGACCTCTGCCCAGGCTTTTATATTCTCTAGTGAGAAATCAGGTATAATTCTGATAAGTCTGCCTTTATATGTTACTTGATCTTTTTCCCTTACTGCTTTTAATATTCTTTCTTTGTTTTGTGCATTTGATGGTTTGACTATTATGTGATGGGAGGAATTTCTTTTCTGGTCCTTTCTACTTGGAGTTCTGTAGGCTTTTTTGCATGTTCATGGGTATCTCTTTAGGTTAGGGACATTTTCTTCTATAATTTTGTTGAAGATATTAATGAGCTTTTAAGGTGGGAATCTTCACTCTTTTATATCTACTATCCTTAGGTTTTGTCTTCTCACTATGTCCTGGATTTCCTGGATGTTTTGGGTTAGGAGCTTTTTGGTTTTTGCATTTTCTTTGTCTGTTGTGTCAATGTTAGCTATGTTATCTTCTGCTCCTGAGATTCTCTCTTCTATCTCTTGTATTCTGTTGGTGATGCTTGCATCTATGACTCCTGATCTATTTCCTAGGTTTTCTATCTTCAGGGTTGTCTCCCTTTGTGATTTCTTTATTGTTTATACTTCCATTTTTAGATCCTGGATGGTTTTGTTCATTTCCTTCATTTGTTTGTTTGTGCTTTCCTATAATTCTTTAAGGAATTTTTGTGTTTCCTCTTTAAGGGCTTCTACCCGTTTACCTGTGTTCTCCTGTATTTCTTTCTTTTTTTTTTTAAGATTTATTTATTTATTTTATGTACATGAGTACACTGTAGCTGTCTTCAGACACAACAGAAGAGGGCGCCAGATCCCATTGCAGATGGTTGTGAGCCACAATGTGGTTGCTGGGAATTGAACTCAGGACCTCTGGAAGAGCAGTCAGTGCTCTTACCTGCTAAGCCATCTCTCCAGCCCCCTCTCCTGCATTTCTTTAAGGGAGTTATTTATGTCCTTAAAGCCCTCTATCATCATCATGAGAAATGATTTTAGATCTGAATCTTGTTTTTCCAGTATTATGTGTATCCAGGACTTGCTATGGTGGGAGAACTGGGTTCTGATGAGCCAAGTAACCTTGGTTTCTGTTGCTTAAGTTCCTGAGCTTGCTTCTTGCCATCTGGTCATCTCTTGTGCTACCTGCCCTCACTCTCTCTGACTGGAGCCTGTCCTTCCTGTGATCCTTGTTGTGTCAGAATTCCTCAGAGTCTTGCTGTCGCTGTGATACTGTGATCCTGGTTGTGTCACAGCTCCTGGGAGTCAAATCCTGAAATCCTGTTGTGACCAAGCTCCTGAGTTCCTATGATTCTATTATCCTGGGAATGTTTACGTGCCTGGGAGTTGAGCTTCTTTGGGTGTTGTGGGACTAGGTGCAGAGCTAGTGCCCAAGGTCTGCTCTGGGCACCTGCTCTGACTATAAGGAACTTGTGCCACTGGCAGGGCTAGGCATACCTGCATCCCTGGAACCCTCTTGTCCCAGTTACTCTGTGTTGAGGCAGATGTTGTGGTTTCCTCACCTATCATCCTAGGCGGGTTAGATTACCTGGGAGTTGAACTTCTTCTGGATGTTGTGCAACTGGGTGTGAAGCTAGTGCTGAAGGTCTGCTCAGGGCACTAGCTCAGACTGGAAAGATGGGAAACATTTTGAAATATTCTTCCCACATTGTAGTGAATTCCTATTATATTATCTAATGCATAGGTTATTTTGTCTTGTGGCTTTTACTAAATTTATCTGATTTTGCTATTATTATATCTAACTATGGTAATATTTATCTGTAGAACATGGATTATATTGAAGGGCTTGAATAAGTTAATGAGAATACTAAGAATGGGGTTTATCATAGACACCAAAATGTGGAATTACAAAACTCTCAATGAATCAACCTTACACATACATACATCCTTTAGTATTTAATGTTGCTTAGCTTGCACAGTGGGTGAAGAAAAGAACATATTTCCTTTTGTTTATAAATATAGTGCTGATAAAGCTGCTCTTTATGAACAGTTCTGTCTTCTTTAAAGGTTTTGGTTATATAGTTTTACATACTAAATTGAGTAATTTTTCCAAGATTCTTGATATTTAAGATAAAAATTCTAGGCTTTAGCTTTGAGCACCATTTTAAATGTTGAAAACATAGTGATCTTCCATCACTGTATAAGGATGTTATGCAGAACTAGAAGTGACCCATTTGCTGTGAGATTTCCCCATGTCATAAGCAATCTTTATAGGGGCAGTGGCCTAGTAAAGAAATTGCACAGAGAAAGATTATCTGGGACTAAACCATATGCAGAAGCACTTTTACACCAAATTTGTTTCAAACCCAATGACTGTAAATGAGAGGAGAAAATTACACATTTACCCAAACCCACAGAATAGATTGGTACTTATTTTCCTCGTCTGTAAAAGATGACATATGTTAAAAAAAAAGCTAATTTTGAAATACAAAAAAAAAATAACATACAATGTTATTTTTATATAGCAGGTAAAGGGGCCAGGAGACAGAGAAGAGTATTCTAGGCTCTGCAGAACAATATTAAATGGTAATGTTTGCTGTGTGACCAAGTAGGACTGTAAGTATGGGCTAAAGATTATTAACTGTAATTGCCCTCCTACAGATCTTGTGAGGCATACACTATAATAGTAGAGAGCAATAACACCCTCCCTTCATTTTTTTTTCTACAATATCATCTTGTACTTCCTATTCCCAGGATGGGATCTGGTTTCTGACCCACGAGCTTAGGTTATATTAACTTTAACACTTAGATCCCTAAGAATAAAATTTTGGTTACTATTGTTGTTCTTCCTCAACCATCCAGACCACCCAGAGCTCCCAGGGACTAAACCACCAACCAAAGAGTACATACACATGGAGGGAGCCATGGCTTCAGTTGCATATGTGGCAGAGGATGGACTTGTGGAGCATCAATGGGAGGAGAGGCCCTGGATCCTGTGAAGGCTCGATGCCCCAGTGTAGGGGAGTGCATGGGTGGGTGTGTAGGGGAACACCCTCATAGAACCAAGAGGAAGGGGTTTCAGGGGTGGGGGAAACCAGGAATGGGGATACCATTTGAAATGTAGTAAAGAAAATATCTAATACAAAAAAAGAAAAAGAAAAAGAGTCACAAAGAAACTGAAAAAAAAATTTTGGGATGCTTCCCCAACTCTAAACTAGCTCCCAGCTTATGAAATGCCCGGAGTGGCCTCATGCGAGCACTCTGCTCATGGTCCAGCTGAGAACTTCTGAGCAGGTAATGTTTTTCACTCTTCTTATATGCCTTATCCAGATAATTCCAGCTACAGGCCTAGTTGCCATCCAATGGAGCTCTTTAACCCACAACCACATAGTTGAGATTTTCTAAACCCCTAGAAAGATAGGGTTAGGGTTTTACTGTTGTGAACAGACACTGGGACCAAGGTAATTCTTATAAAGGACAACATTTAATTGGGGCTGGCTTACAGGTTCAGAGGTTCATTTCATTATCATGAAGGCAGGGTACATGGCAGCACTCAGGCAGATATGGGGCTGAAGAAGCTGAGAGTTCTTCATCTTCATATACATCTGTTACTTCCTGGGCCAGGGATATTCAAACTACCACAATCAGGAACTCTTAATAAACTATTACTTTAAACTACTGAATTTTGGAATGAGTATATGATGTCCATCCCATTTTACAGACAAGGAAGAAAAAAACAAAAACAAACCCAACAACCAACATTTATCCAAGGCACTATAGCCAATAATACAATCTCTTAGCCTGGAAATTAGGTAATTTAACCTTCAACCCCCTTCCTATACTGTCTTGTGCACACTCCTGCAGCACATTCTGTGTTATTCTTGGAAGATACAACCGTATGGACTGAATAAATGAGTATCATGACCTTCTGTGTTAAGTCTCCCCTATTTTTCTCTATTGACAGTGGCATTTCCCCCTAAACTAAATCATTCGAGTTGGACAGGGAAATTAAAATGGCAAATCTGATACAGCACTGAAAAATACAGCACATAAATTATGATCACATTAAGATGATTACAGTACAGGAATGACAATCCAAGGTAATGAGAAAAGGACTTTTTTCCCCCTAGAGAGCAAAGCAATTATCCTGCAAGACTGAAAGTTGGTTGTAAATCTAAGATGCACTGCCAGCCTACTTCTTATTCAGGACTGGTGTTTTTTATGTCATTGTTATGTTATTTAATGATACCAATTATTTAAAAATTAAGCACAGGATGTTTCATGGTGTGATGTTCTATATTCAAGTGAAGCTGATTTTAGCTGTTCTTCAGGGAACTATAGCCTCTCATGGCTCTCTTTCAAGCTTTTCATGTTTTCCCAGAAGCTTATTTTAAAATAATGTGAATATTTTAGTGAAAATTTCTGACATAAAATTTTAAAAAGGTCAATTTTATGATGAAGCACAATAGCTTCAAAATCCTAAATGGCATCCTAGACTTAAGAAACTAATTGTTTTTTATCACACAATTCCCTCAATGCTCACACCTCAGACTTCCCTAGATAAAACTCAGGATGCATCTTCTCTTGTTCAAGATCCCATAGGACTTCCTGAGATGAGTGCTGTTTAAAAAAAAAGAAAGAAAGAAAGAAAAAAAGAAAGAAAGAAAAGAAATTGCTTGGAGCCATGAAAACTCTAATCAAGTGAAACTACAACTATGGCAGTCTAAGCCCATCTGTTACAGGTGTAGTTTTAATCAGGCCATTGATGGCACAACCCCATTAAAGTAAAAGTAAGAAAAGAGTGCATGAATTGTGGCCCTGGATTAGTAATTGTACCAGTTGTAGAGTGGTGAATAGGTCTGGGCAGTACTAATGTGTCAGATGCAGGAGTTTTAGGAGAGACCCTTGTGAAACCCAAAGTTCTTCCAAAAGCAATTGTATTGGATAATACCTCCTTTACTAATCTAACAAGTACTAGTGACCTTACAGTAAAATTCTGTTTACAGAAATAATATAGGTTAGAAAAAATTAGCCTAAGTCCTATAAATAACAATCAAATGCTCTCTACCCTAGAATTTGAGATTTAATATGTTGTGTGTCTTTTTTTTTCTTTTTGAGTTCATGAAAGCATTTTGTTACCCATGGATGACATTGTCATGATGCTTGTTATCCTGGGAAGTTTTGGTAGGACAAAGTCATATGCACATCTTACTGTAAGTATGAAGAAGTGATAGCTGTATCACACAATGAGCTGAATTAGGAATGAAAAGCTCAGCACTTAAATATTATGTGAGTAATGATCCACTAGATTAGGAATCCATTACGTAACTAACGAAGGATTAAACTAGAACATGTCAGCCAATAAACTGAATTGTGTTTCTTGACTCATGAAAGTTTTTTGCTTCTTGTTTTTGTGGTCTCCACATCTCAGCCTGTTACCATTTTGGCACATTTATTACATTATATGCTAATAAGTCAGATCATGTGTTTTGGCCACTTTAAGAACTAGAGTTTTGCAGAAGCTCAAGTTGTAAGTTTTGACAGTCAGATCTTTAGCACTTATGCTATGCTTTCATTTTAAAAAGTCTTTCCAGACTTAAACCAAATCATGGGAGAAAACCAATTCATATTATGATTTCTAGTTTATAGTGGAAATTGTGGAGATCTAAGTGTTATTTACTGAGGGTTATAAGCTGAGTCACTATAGTAGATTGCATTGTGCCTTGTTTATTGAAGCACATACTAAGTCAGCTGGTTTGAAATCCACATTCATAAGAAGGGAAGGGATACAGTGGTGCCCAGACAGCCTCTGTCTTTACAGCTTATAAGCAGGTCATCCAGGTAGTTTGAAGTCAATCTTCCCACCCTACACAGCTTTTGTTAGTTACTTTTCCTTTAAAAGCCTGATCATCTTACTTTTGATGTTCATGTATAAAATCAAGCCCATGAGTTGCTTGCCTATGACTTTCAATAAGTCGCTAATTTGTCAAAGAGAGTAGATCTTACAGTAAAGCCAAGGGTTGATATTTTGTCTGGTTGCTGGGGAGATTTCCAGGGAGCCTGCTCTATAGCCATACCAATGAGAGGAAAGAGGAAAGACTCTGATCTATCATGAGTATAAGAAGCATACCTAGAGTCCCAGAGTCTCAAGGTTCTGGAGGTAGATGTGGGAAAGAGAAAACTCACATTTATATGTGGTCCTCTTTCGACTTGATCATTGACTCCTCCCATTTCAGTATTTGCCTTCTGTTATGTTTTCTTACAGGTCATTCTTAAATGAAGTTTTTTTTTTTTTT
>NW_022196902.1:24740168-24795152 GCF_008632895.1 Mastomys coucha
ACTTGAATGTTCTGCCACTTCACCAGGTTTCCCAGCATTCTCCTGTATTTGTGCTCTAGATCAGACACAGTCAGGTTTGGTTATTTATTCTCCTGTTTTTGGTATAGGACCATCACATTCTGTGAATGTACAGGGCAATATTTCATCCTTAAGTGTTCTCCAAAGCCAAACCTTTACATGAGTTTCATGGAAAATATTTCAAAGTAGGAGTGAATGTGTAACATTATTCTGAAGTGTATTACATTGTCATAGTAGATTTGCAACATAGATTTGCAACAAAGAAAATCCTTGGTATGTTTAAAAAGCTGTGATTCCACACTTATCCACCTCTCTGACATGTAAGTTTTTCCTAAATCATCTACATCTAAATTGTTTTGTGACACAAAGATAAAGAGTCAGTTTTAATCCTAAGTGAAGCACAGTATTATTAACACTAAAAATCCATTTCCCCCTCTTTTTTGAGTACAGGACACTAGTGGTGATATATTTTGTCAATTTAGTCAGAATCAAATAGAGGCAGTAAAAGAAACATCAAACAACATTTCTATGCACCATTAAAATATTGCACTTTAACAAAAAAGGGGATGAGCTTGAAATATATATGACATTACATGTATACACATTGCATTATATTATGTGTTACCGATTATGAAAATAGTACTAGAGTGTAAAGAGCAACAAAACAATAATGACTATACAACAAAAGAAGCAAAAAACTTCTATTCACCTATATATTCATATATGTTTGGCCAAAATAATTTATATATGTGTACATGTATATATTTAAATAATATGGCACACTTGGCTAGCTGTACAAATGTAGATTTTTCTCAGTCAATAAATATTCATGTTAATTTCCTGGATAAAAAACAGCAGAAAGTGGCCAGATTTAAGTATGGCTCCTTGCTACACATTTCTGGTACTGAAAATAGCCATATGACACCAGAATGTGGACAAGTCACTCAAGAGTATTACTGTAATTATGTCAGGATGTGCTTATTGTTCTGGATCCAGCAGCCTTTCTTGCCCCTTCGCCTGTTTTGTTTGGGAGCAGCTGCTGGCTTCAAGCTGTCGTCTGTTTCCAACAGAGGCACTAAAGGGAGAAGTGCTTTCTAAGGAAGTCATGTTGCAAAGCAGCATCAGCAATAATAAGTGGATTCAATGGGGGAACATAAAGTGCATTGGGTATATGTCTCCTCATCAGCTGGTGCTAATTTACTCCTGTTAGTTCCAGTCGGTAAATAACACTACGTGTGTCACTGATATGGAGTTGAAAGGGATGGGGCACATAGTTAATGATGGAAGAACAGAACATTGCTTTGTAGAGTGCTTGATTGCAATGACTTTATTTCAGTGGCTTCATGAGTGAGCTTCAGCCACTCTTCATACTCACTGCATGTGCAAGCACAGTACTTTAATCAATGCACAGACTGGTCTCTTATACATTGCCAAAGAAAACACTCAGTAAAGGGTTTCAGATACACATATCTAGTGGCTTAATTAAATGCCATATGCTAAGTATATGGCAACCCATATAAGGCAGACACATATTTTTAAATAAATGCCTAAAATACTTGGAGGCATGGCATCAAATAGCAGGATAGGGTACATGATAAGGAGATTTAATGAAATTGCTTTAAGGGACTGACTTTTATGACAATGCTAAATTCTATAAATGCTTTAAATTAGACATTTTAAAATAAAAGTTTGAACAGAAGTAGGGCTGACATGGATGTAATATTTCTTTATTTCTATCAGCAGCTTCCTTTGGAACATCCTGTATGCTTTCCCATAGTCTTTAGGAGGAGATGCATAATCGATGGAGATTAAGGGATAGGGTAGAATATGCTCAAGCCAGCATTCTGGATGGCAATGGCTTCTCCTGGCCATATACTCCACATGCCCTCATCCCAATTGCTAGACTTTTGATTTCCAAAACACCTGGCTTTCCTTTCACTAGTATCATGGATATGTCCTTCAATTCTTGCTCAGGACTACCTACTTCTGCCTCCTCCCCACACCTTTGCCTTCTTCTCCACTCCCTTATTTCTCATCTCCCCAGGGAGAGTTAAGTGTTGAGAAGTTGGACTTTATTTCTGCAACATTGTTTCCTTCATTATCCTGAGATACTTGTTTAACTTGTCTCTTCTATTCTGGAGGGTAGAGCATATGTTGTGCATGTAAAAGGACTACTCCTCCCCTTCCAAATGGATACTTTTGATTTGGGTAGCCCGGAAATTTAGCTAGAAGCTCTGTGCAAAGTGTAAGACTACATCAAAACATACATTTTAAAAAGGTTTTATCTTTATTTCATGTGTATAAATGTTGGCTACAAATATGTATGAGCACCTTGTATGTGTGTGTATCCGTCCAGTTCACAGAAGACAGTGGTGGGACCCCTCTGCTAGATTTACTGGTTAGAAATTGCTATGTAGGTGCTGGGAACCTAACCCAGGTCCTTTGCAAGAGCAGAGATGCTTTTAACTGATGAACTATTTCTCAACTCCAGTAGACAAAACTTTTTTTTAACACCTGCATTATGATGTGGAGAACTGTGATGAACTTCACCTGGATTCATATTTATTTTTGGATATTTTCCTCCATATTTATATATTACCATTTTATATAAATTATTTCCCTGAGAAATAATTTTTAAAGACTACTTTGTTATCTATAAATCCTGAGATTATTTATGTAGACATTTGATAAAAAAAGTAGAAAATAATTTTTATTAATTCCAATCTAGTTTTTAATGCTTAGGAAAATCATCTTCAAAATTAAATAATGCAATATTATTATTTGATGAATTAATGAATTAAAGCATACTGTCATTGATAGATTGGATGATGGAGGTCATTAGATGATGATAGAAAGGCTCACTTGGTACCAACCAATGCAGATATGACCTTAGAGTGGAAAATCAAGTATATCAAACTTCTGTAATCAAATATTAAATGTGCAACTTTTCCTGATCCTTATTTAGTCAAAGCTGACTTCCTGAAGAAGTATATATAGAACTCAGATCATTCAGAAGAAAAGAGAACTTTTAATTTTGAATCCGTGTGGGAACCAATTGCTTTATCTGACACTGTGGTTAAAGAGGAGGAAACAATACAGATTGCTATTTGTCTGATCTTGAAGCAAAAAATATTCATAGAAAGTGCCAGAAAATCAATTGTAAAGAATTTGAATTTCATATATTAGTGACAGGAAGCAAAGACAGGGATTGAGGAGTGGCAGGGAACAAAGGAGGTTTTGGAAGCAGTATTTTGTGCTGATGAAAAGGAGAGAGATGAGAGTAGTGAGGTTAAATGGAAATGAAGTTAATGTGATTCAGGAGTGTAATGATTAGTACAGAGATTACCATCTGGTCAATAGAGATGAAAGGGTAATATTTGAATACTCTGATCATCACACACACACACACACACACACACACACACACACACACACGCTTGCGCATGCACCTACAGAGATAATACCACTTGTGGTTTAAATATACCTAACCTCTGTTCTACAATGTGTTTAGGGAAGCGGATGGGTGGGAAACTGTGCCTAAACTTGATCTATGAACAGTATATATCTCTTACAGAAGTGAAAGCTCATCATGACATATGCTGGCTGCACAGTAAAATCTTACCACCAGCTGCAAGTAGGAAAGTATAAAGGATAGCTCTGCAGAAGCTATGGATGTAGTTTCCCATTGTGATCAGGACACCATTGAAAGAGAGGGAACCCATTCTAGCTGAATTTTCTATGCCTAAGGTTGTTGAGAAGGCTTATTAATCTCTTAGAAAAATTTAAAAGAACATTTACAGTCTTAATTCCTTTATGAGATTTAGTGCTGATTTTAAATAAGAACATAACAATCTTAATATTAGAGATCAATGATTTGTACACCTTTGAAATAAATCAATAGAAAGGAAAACATTGAAGTCTATTAGATTTCTTGCTACATTTGTTATAAACATGAGCAATTTCTTCCTAGGTTGAAGTAACTTGAGTGTTGTTTTGCTTACATAGTTCTTTTCAGACATGGCAACAAGTTATGTCTGAGGTGTATACCTGCATTTCTGTGAGTTTCTATATAAGCCTTGATGAGTGCCTATACTGGCATTGCCTATGGCTTCCTGGATTAACATTGGCTGTGAGTTCCTATTTATATATCTTGGCTTTGAGTTTCTGTGTTGGCGTTGGCTGTGAGCTGGTGTATAGGCATAGGCATGTGTTCCTGTATAAGCATTGTATAATAGTTCCTATGTAGTCACTGGTTGTAAGTTCCTGTATAGGCATTCAATGTGAGTTCCTACATAGTCACTGGTAGTGCATTCCTGTATAGTCCTTGGTTATGAGTCCTTATATAGGCATTGTGTGTTCTTGTATAGGCATTGGATATAAATTTGTATATAGTCATTGGTTGTGTGTTCTTGTATAGGCATTACTTGTGAGTTCCTGTATGGCCCTTTGTTGTGTGCTCCTGTACTGGCATTGGTTTCCACTTTAAAAGCTTCATGTCACATCATCCAAATATCAAATTTTTAGTCAGTGATTTTTTTCTTGTTTATGCCCCTACTAAACAATGTAGCACTTTTTATACATAAGAAATGGTTGAATGTTTTAACATTGTGACCACTTTCAAGAATACAGTGGCAGTGTCATATTTCCAAGAGCAGTTTAGTGATTTGTGGTTTATGGCTGTGAGGTCTCCCTTGCAGCACTGGATGCTGTTCATCCTGTGATTGCCACTCTCTGGCTTCCATTTAACGATCAGCCATTTCATGATAGTCTGTCCTTAAAATCTAGTCACCCTTTCCTGTGAGTGTATCACCAATTATTTTATACCTAAATAAAGATCTTGCATTAGCATGTAGATATTAATGTTTTGGGAACATGAGCTGAATCTTAGCCTCTATAACAGTAAGGACATCATACTCTGATTTATGATCTTTTCTTTATGCACACATCTTTCCATTTCCTGTGCTATTTTCTCCATCTGTTCTTTTTTTCTATTGTGGCTGTTCCTGCTGATTTATTTGCTTCATTGGGGTCAAAATATCAATTCTGAACACAAATAATTTATTTCTATTTATGTTTTTTCCCCTGTTTATAGGTAAGGGTGCTTGGATAGAGTTACCAGAAACAAGGACACATTCCTTGTGTAGAAAGGAAACCAGTGGGATTCTATGTGGTATCCAATTATAGATTTTTTTCTAATCCCATATATATCTGTCTCTACTCTTTATTCCAATCTATTGCAGTAGAGATAAAAATGACACATTTTTTGAGAAATCAGCAAAGCATAATGTTTAAAAATTCTGTTTGGATACTTCATAATTCTATAATAAGCATAAGGAAAGGATATTTAGCTAAAAATGCAATTAAAATACAAAATAATCTGTCAAACTATTATATTATTAAATAAATTTCAGAAATTTGAAAAGCATATAATCTATACTCTGAGTTACATTTATAAAAACCCCAATATTTACTTCAAATGAAGAGGACAGATGGTGTAATTTACCTCAAAGATGAGACTATTCTTAGGGTACACACAAGATGTTAAAACAAATTCTGTTTTGCAGTTGGCCTTAGAATTAAATATACAAATGAAGTTCTGTATTACATTTGCTGCAATGTTAATAAAACAGTGCATGGTACTAGAGTCGATATTTAATTTGGAAAAATAATAGGATTATATATTTAGGATTGGATACTAGCATAGTCTCAATTACCAAGTAGCTGATGAGTCTTCAAAATGGAAGTTCTCATAGTTAACAACAGACAAATGTGTGGTTGGGATTTGTCTGAATATAGAGCTGCACTTAACCACCCCATACATTTTCTTAGCCAAAGTCATGAGTTAGAATATAGTTGTAAGCAAGAACCCTCTCAATACCTTAAATGGATAACCAACCCCATACTTGTTATTCCTGGCTTCAATTCTTGGATTTTGACTAAAAAATGAACTATTCTTATTATTTTATAATTCTAATGAGCTCAGTTTTTCTACCCCTGGAAGTTCAGAACTTCAAAACATGTAAAAATCACCAAAGAAAAGAAAAACAATTTTGGTCATAAAAATCAGCTTTAAGCCACAATGACAAAAAGGCAATAGATCATCAACTTTCCATAAAAGAATAGAGTAGAATATAAGCAGTGTACAAGAGGACATAAGACTGCTGGACTATTATGACCATGGAGCATTCTTACAGATTTTCAGTGCGTTGTGAAATTATTGTCACATTTCAAAATAGTTTGCTGTGCATCAGATAGCGTTCAACCATAATATTTTGAAATATTGCATAGAATATTAATGTAAAATAGTACAAAAACTTATTTATAAGCTTAAATGATTTTGAAGAAAGATTTGCCAGTATTCATTTTACTTAGAGCCTAACTACTATTTCTTCAAGTTCAATTAGACAAATGGGAAATCTGGGCTGAATAATCCCTAGAAATAGTATTTCTTTTATACCTAGCTAAAAGTAAAAATATTTTGGGGTGTTTTATTCATTAATTTCTTTAAACAGAATCTCAATATGTATCTTAAACTGCACTCAAATCCATCCTCCTACTTCCTCACTCTTTGAATACTGAAAGGATAGCTCTGTATCATCATTTCTGGCCTTAAAACCAATCTGTTAAAGAATATTGTATTATATCCATTTGGCACCATTTAATCAAAGACAAAACTATATTGCATTTCTTGAAAACAATTCAAGAATATCATTACAATAACTTACTGGTAAAGTAAGGCTGCTGGTAAAGGAGTGGGTGGAGCAGACTGAGCACATGAACTTGATAAAATTCACTGACAGTAAAAGTCACATGTGAGGATAAAAAGGCAAAATTTCAAGTAGAAGAAACAACTTAGTATTTTACTTTTTTCACAATTTACCTTTTTTTTTTGGTGGTAGTGGTGTGATAGCAATGCACATGCTATGTGTATGGAGATCAGAGAGCATCTGTGTGGAGATGGTTCACTCCTACACCATATGATTCTGAAGATTAGAAATTAGACAATTGGTAATTCAGGTGATCAGGCCTAACACTAATGCCATCAGTCTGATAGAATTTTAAAGCCAAAGTGAATGATGGCTACTAAAATAGTAGAGAGAAAATTTTCATCTTTGGAAAATGAAGATCAAATATTCTGTTTACCAAAAAATGTAGGATGTTTATTAAAATACTTTACTAGAGAAAATGGAATTTTAAAACCCATTAAAATAAACAGGTGAAAGTAGACATAAAATAATAAACAAATAATAAATGTCTGCTTGACCACAAACTATGAGTAACCTATGAAACCAGGAGCATTGAGAAGGTGGATTGTACCAGTCAACATAAAAATTGACTTTTCATTCTTTGCTACATAGAAAGTTGTGTCTGGATTTGAAGTATATGCCTGACAGCAGTTATGCTAAAGAAAGCCCTCACTGCTTTTTCCACAAAAAACAATGTAGCACCTTCTCTCAAGACAACTACTGATGAAAAAATAAACCTACAGTAACTAATTCCATAGGCACAAGGCATTCCCTAGCTGTGGGATTAAACAGGGGTCATGATGGCATGAACAATCTTGCATAGCAGGTATTATTTTAAAATCTATGTTTAATAAAATTATATTTCAAAATATTAAACCATGTGGGAAACTAAACTTGAGTCCACTGCAAGAGCAGTGAGTGCTTTTAACTGTTGAGACATCTCTTCAATCTCTGTATCTATTTCTTGTATACAATCTTGCTCCTTGATTACAAAGTATAGTAAGACATTTCCCTTCTAGCCCATCTCAACTCTTCTGTGTTAGCTACAGGTAACCAGAAATAACTTCTACCTGGAACTCACTGTAGCCACACCAGGCTGAGACTCCCTGTTCATTACCATTACCAGTGCTTCCCTGTTCAGCTGTCATCAGTGAAGCTTCTTCTTGTGGATGATAAGAAGTAACAGAGAGACAGACCCACGACTGGAGAATGAGCCGAGAGTAAGAGATTTTGGAGCACTAAGTCCTAAATGGGATGTCTTCATCAAATCTCTCCAGGGATCAGGGATTTATAGGGAAATGGAGGTAGAAAGATTCTGAGTCAGAGGTGATAGATGACTCCAAGGAAATAGAATTCTTCCAGCATACAAGACAGATGAACACACGAGACTTTAGCAGTATGTGTAGGACCTGCACAAATTCTAGTCAGATGGGGCTTCAAGGCTGAGAAGGGGAAATGAACAAGAGCTTCCTTCCACTCCTAAACTCGAAGATCTCTGCAATTGATGCCTACTTACAAATAACACAATTAGTTTTCTCCAGTGTAGTCTCACTGGGTATATTAACTGCACTACAGATGAGGCCCCATGCAAACCAGTAGATACCCAACATGAAATGAACTCAGTGATGTTTCAGTACACATTTTGTTTCATATTGCTTTGTTTTGGCACTTTTTGCCATATTGGTCTTTGCTTGTATATTTTTATTTATTTATTTATTTAATTTTTAGTGTGTGTTTTTTTATTGTTTTTTAAAAGTCAATGAGAAGGCAGAAGGATTTGGCTTGAGGAGGTGGGAGGGACTTGGGAAGAGGAAATGCTTGATCAGAATTATTGAATGAAATTGTTTTCAATAAAAAGTGTTATAATTAGGGTAAGGAAGACATTTCTAGGGTCAATAAAATAAATAAAATGATTAAAAGATAAAACACAGTAAAATCTGAAGTTCTAGCAGTAGCAGGATTTACTACCTATTTATTGCAGTTTTCTCTCTGGAATGGGTATAAAGGGTTTAGATAGATTTGCCTGTGCTAACTAGTCTTAGCAAGCCAGACAGGGGTTTGGGACTCTTGTCTTCTGTCTTTGGCTACAGAGTGAATAGTGTCATCTTTCAGCTACAGAAACAAACCCTTCAGTGGACTCAGGATTCCCAGTGTCAGCTTTTGGTTTGAAAATTATATGAGGGAAAACTAAACATTGAATGTTGCAGATTCTTTAGCCAAACTCAGTCCCTGGTGTCATAACGAGTCCATCTCCTTGCAATAAATACAAAGACATCTGATTCCAGGGTAGACAAGCCTTGGGATGACCAGCAAACTTCAAACATGTTATGTGAATAACACTTGGAGTTGTATTTATTTTGGATATGGCATCATTTTTCAATTGCTGACACCACAGAGACAGAAAGACAAGGCCATACTTTAGCTATCACTGGTACAGGGAAACATGCTTATCCCGGAGAAAAGAAGCCATGTAGTAAGATAACAAAGGAAAAGAAAGAACAAAACCTGCGCAGCTGGCAATCCGTAGTTTATTTCTACTGGCCAGAACTGTTGCCACCACTCAAAGTTCGTAAGAATCTCAAGCACAAGTCTTATCAGTAAGACTAAGGTCTTACTTTAGTAATGATCAATATTTAATGCAAGAGCTTTTGAAAAGCATTTTCACAGCCTGAATTTCAGCCAGAATCAGCGATAATGATGCACATATCATTCCTATCTTGCAAAGCTTCTGAGTGCAAGGAAAAGGAGGTTGGCCAAATCAAAGGTTCAGAGAGCACATTCAAAGCATCCTTCGACAGAAAGGAATGAATCTATTGATTACACAGTGTCAAAGAATCAGCCTTAAAAACATATGTAGGGATATAGTTATTTAGGAACACACATATGTGTGTATGGAACAATAATTAAGGAAAACAAGGCCAATAAGTTTGAAAGAGAGCAAGGAGGGATGCACAGATAGTGGGGGTTTTGGCAGGAAGAAGGTAAAGGAGAAATTGATATAATTATATTACAATCTCTAAAAGTTTAAAAGTATTTTAAAACTAAAACACTCTCCTCTTGTCAAAACCACATCCTCATTTCCTGCCCAGACAACATTCTTTTTATCAAAATTCCTTTTTTTCTATAAATGTTTGTTCAATCTAGGTTTTCGTATTGATTTTGAAATCATTTTCCCTATAAGAGGTAATAAATTAAACCTTTTTACTGTCTAGCTTATGTTTCTAGACTTGATAGCAGGTTGATAGTTCTCTCTATAGCAACACACATATCTACTTTAACTAATCTGTTTCCAGAAGGCAGAAGTGGGATGTGAGGGCTGTTAAGGTATTCTGTCCATCAGTTACTTTTTTTTCTGTCCTAAATTGTTTACTTGGTGTGAATATTACAAATATTATGTATATTAGAGACAACAGTGGAGCTAGAGAGTATTATGCTTTCTCTAGGCTGTACTGTGGAGAGCCACCATGAGTGTGGTGGAACTTGTGGCCAGCAGATGTCAGCCCACACATCTTTTTGTGTCTGTGGACTGATTTGGTGATACACTGATGACAGAGTTTCTTCAGATAGCTGTAAAGAATCGATCGATGAGGATAACACCAAAAAAGGTATATGTGCAATCTTCACCAATCCAATAGGAATTTAGAACTCTCAAAGCCCCACAAGGGCATGTAGCTCTCTCCTCAGCAAGACTGAAGTCTTATCGTGGTGATATGCTTGCCTTAACATATACCCTTTGGACCTGTGCATTTGCGACCCCTATGGTGGACCTAACCTTGCTTAGCCTTGGCTCCCAGCCTTCATGCTTTGTCAGGCCATGTGAGGTGGGGAGCCCTGTGCTGAGCAGAGAGCAGGCAGAATTGCCAGCAGTGGACACTTAAGAAGAAAGTGCATCACATCAGACTGCTTCTTCCATCAAAGCTCCTGGATATACTTGTATGCACCCATCTTGGCTCACCTGAGGGCTGCCATCAGAGAAAATGAAGGAGCCTTTCTCCCATCACATACTTTGTAAGAAAATGGGTAATTGTGACTAGGGATAAAAGTAACACTGAAGCTTCTAAAAGCAAACATTGTCCATCTTCAACTTTCAACAAACAATTCGTCTTACAGGCCTTGGTTTGACAAAGCAAAATCATAACATTGTCCAAAATATATTATTTCTTTCTATGTAAAGAGAATAAATGTTTTAGTGCACACACAGGAAAGCTTGGCTATGATCTTGATTCTGGAAGAAGGTGTGAACCTTTGCCCTTGTCAACAAAACAGAAATTCAATGTTTTATATGGTCTCTTCTAGAATTTTGACTCTTGAAAGTAATGGTTTGAATGGGACTAACTAATATAGTTCCTTCTATAATGCTATCTAGCTAGACATTTTAGCTTACTTTTCAGAGTTCAAAGTTAGAGTGTATTTAAAATGTATTTTTTGTTAATTTGCTTTATTTCTCATTTTATTTACCAATACTAATTAAAAGTAGCTATCTTAGTGTGTTTATAAAGAAAGAGGCAGTCAGTGTAAAATTTATTACTGTTCTATCACTGCATAGTTCAGAAATTTGTTCTATTAAATTTCTATATATCTTCCCTTGAAAGTGTTAACTAAAGACAAGAAAAATATTCAAAACCATTGGCTGCCTTGTAATTCCTTTGTCTACTTGCATGGGTGATTTTTTTATGCACACATTTACTATTTGAATTAATGAATATATTTCAGTCTGTTCTTCCAGGGCAAGCCTCTTGATAGTTAAGTACCATTCAGAAGCAAAACTCAGAAGCAAAACTCAAAGCTTTGGTATGGAGTCTGACATTGATGCCAGTTTTTAAGTGATGGACCATAAAGACAGATGTAAAAAAAAAAATCATTCTAAAATGAGTAGTTTATAATTTGAGAGTTCTCACTACGTATCTTGAACTGTTATTATATGAATATTGAGATATTAATGCTAGATAGAAATTCCATCCTCTGGCTTATGGTGATGTTTTGTAGACTGATGTTTAATATACTCTGGTCAAGGAAACATCAATGGAACAGCAGTTGCTTCTTGATCCTTTTCTCTAAAGCCAGCTGAAACAGCACTTCTTCGTTGGTCTCCAGTAAAACTTTAAGGAGAAACATTCCATACATGATGAACATCACCCTTCATTCATCCCTTAAAGGCTCAATTGTCTGAGTTGACAGTCTTGTCATCAAGTTTTAGGTTTTGTTTACTCATAAGTAAATTATTATGGGAGAACCTTCACTGTAGTTGAAGAAACCATCAGCATCATCTAATAGAACATAAAGTAAATTAAAGAATAGTCACACAAGTTTGGTGGCTCAGCAAAGTAAAGAAGCAATGAAGCTTGTGTTCACAGATACTGAGAAGGCTACTTACTGGCTTTTGCTACTGCCTAAAACACATTTAAACACTAAGATTAAGTTGCAGCATTTACAATTTTGAATTTCATAATCTCTTTGTAAAAATCTCAAATATTCACTACTTTCTGTTTTCTCCACAATAACCCTGCCTGCTTCCTGTCACTCACTAACAACAACAGTGACACCAATACTATCTAAGAAAGGAATATTGTCAATTTTTCTTCATTATTTATTCTCACACATGGAATTAAGTGAATTAAGGGAATTGGCATTAAGAATGTAGAATGCAAAGTCTCAGGCACTCTTTACCCCAATGCAGACACAATTATTCAACAATCTTACTCTGTTCATGTGACAGGGCAAACTACATAGAAGTCTTAGCATCAGGCAGTGTTATAGCAGGATTTTAACAGGATAAGCTACACAGACTTTTCTGCCTGAGAAGGAACAGGTTAGTGCAAAAAACAGATTGTCAATTAAGCATGAGTTGAAAGTTCAGCTTTCAGAAAATCCTGAACTTATGCCTAACATTTCAAGAAATAGATCCCAAGGAAGAACAGAAATACATGAAGGCTAAAGATGAGAAGAAAAACTTACATAAGCCAAGTGTATGAGTTTCTCTACCCATGTCACTGGCTCATGGAAATGCCAGCCATCATTTTATATACAGCCTAGATATAGCAGACCTTGGCATTTAAGTATAGATTGCTATAAGAGAAAATTGTCCTTGAATGAATGTAAGTTTACTGGAGAGAAAAATGATTTCCCCCAGTTAACAGTTAAAACCCCAATAATAGAAATGTTTTCAAGCAGAGGTTGTAGGGAGAGAGAAGAGAAGAGCTATAATGATACCTCAGTAGTTCACATCTAAAAAAAAATCAGCTTCAGTTTAAATTGTAGGTTGTGTACTCAGAGCCCTTCTCCTCCCTTTTGCCTCAAACCCCAGGCTTCATGTTTAATGGGACAAATAACATAGTTCATAGTTCTGCTCTGCTTGGTACAGCTGCTGGCTGACGGTGGTGCCCTAAAAATATATCGTTTGTTTATTTTGTGTCATAGCAGTCTCCAGAATGGTGCGGAGAAGTACAAGTGCTCCTTCCGTTTTCTGTCAGTGAACCACGTGATGAAAGACTAAGACCTTTGCCAGTCTCAGCATGAAAAGACCCAAAGAAGGGGCCCAGGTAGCACTTGTGGCTCTGCTTCTCTTAAATTCCAAATTTTCTTTGGATTCATGAAGCAAAGCTGACAAGCAGCTTGTTTGTCATCAGAGCCTCTAGCCTGGGTTTCAGTGAACCAAAGCCAAGCTAAAAACTGCCTTTGTTGGGTAATAATTGATCTGTTCTGGAGATTAACATCTGTAAGCACATGGGGCAGAAAAGTAAAAAGGAATCAATAACACATCACAGAAGCAAAATAAAACAGAGACTATTCCAGGTAAATGTTCACGGAGATTATTGAAATACAGTTTTTAATGACTTTTACTTTATAAAAGTAAAAGACTGGCATGATCAGATCTGCCAGTCATACTGGCAGAGCACAGAGGCGGACTGCTTACCTCACAGTTGTTGAAAACAACTCAATTATTTATATGCAAAACCATCTCACACACTATGTTCAAAATAATGATACATGAGATTTACACTATCCATTAATACTACGTCACTCCTTTTTCATTAGGTGGAGCTCAAAATAATAAACCATTGGAAAGGTGAAGATCTACATGAACTAACTGGTACAAAGGCAAGAGTGGCAATAGCAATTTCATGCCAACCAATTTTTGGCAAGGTACTTCTGACTATTGAAAAACAAAAGGATCAATGGAATTCTGATAAAAAGAGATTTTCAAATCTAGAGGATAATTAAGTGAAATGTAAACTAAGAATGATTTTATAAAAATATTTTTAATAACTCATTGTCTTCTAGCAGCTGTCACTGAAGTGACATAAAAATTTATTAATTAAAATTTAGTGACATAGAAATATATTTAGATATTAGCATGGGAGAAATAAGTTATCTAAAGAGCAGACTTCTAACCAGTTCCCACATAACATCCATTCTTGTGAGAAGTATGAATATTCACCATATATATATCCTATATATGCATGGGATATATATGTATATGATGTATCTGTATGTATATACACATGTACATGTATACATACACACATATACATATATGTATGCATATATGTATATACACACATGCATATATCCCATGCACATGTAGGATATATATGGTAAATCCAGACTAAACATTGTGGTGGTTTGAAAATGCTTGGCCCAGAGAGTGGAATGGTGTGTTAAAAAATTGCAATGCTAACTCATTCTTCAGTATTCTATGCTTTGTATGAATTGTGTGCTTAGATATTAAAATTAAAGGTATAATCTCCCATGTACTTATATTACGAAGAAACTGATGAAGTTGTAGATGAGGAGGTAGAAGGCAGATAAATGAGATGAACGGCTTATGAGAGCGCTTATAATGAACTAACCAAACACAAGAGATGGATATGGAGACTTGGTGAAAGAGAATGGAGAGTTTCTTACATTTCAGGATGTAAGAGAAGATAAATGGACTGAAAATATCACTGGGCCAGTGACACTCTGGACTTCCTATCAATGAGAGCAGGAAGCAACTGAAGTCCTGAAAGAGTGTGCATTGTTTGCCATGAACACAGCCATGTTAAGGACCCCAGAGCACTAGACACATAGGAAATGGTAAAGCCTTCCCACAGCTAGGATTCGGTAAATGGAGAAACCTTCATTGTGTAGATGTCAATAGTGTGTGCAGAAAATGTCACCATAGTTTTTTCTCCACAGTTGCTTATAGCATGAAGAGTGCTTCCCACAGATCAACAAAAGCTGTCTCTTTGTCAGCTGTATAGGATACTCTCACCTCCTTGCTCAGCTGTATGCAGTAGCCAATCTCTCTGTTCAACTCTATTCAATAATAAACATTTGAGTTTCTGGAGCTCAGAGACAGTGGCTTCTCCATCAGAGAGCTCAGACTAAAGACTACCAAATCCCTGATTTTCTGAATATGTGTCCACATTTCTATCCTATTTTCATTCCCTTACCATACTATTTAGGTCAATCCTTGAAACCTTGTAGACTTTGCGACATCAGGACTGAGTTGGTGCAAATAGACTCAGACATGCATGTGACAGCTGCCTCTCTGGGTAGAATCAAATCTTTGTATAGTAAGATGAGACTGAGTTATAAACTTATTAGGGTCTAAAGTTATGAGCTTGATTCAGCTTAATTGTTTGGGGCAAATTTAACACAACTGGTGAAAATAGAGACAGATATTAAGAGGGAAAAGTGGCCAGTAAACCTGTGGCCATAATAGCATGAGGAGAATAGAGGGAGGATGACCAGGCCTTGAATCATGTATTTGCTGAACAGAAGGGTGTGTGGGCTGACAGCAGTTGAGTCCTATTTATAAAACTGATAAAAGTGAAAGATAGAGACAGAATATCACAGATGGCTCCTTTCTACTGTGTAAACACTGTTAAGCTTTAGTGTATTTGCCCATACTTTTATTCTTTTTCTCTCAAGTTTAGCATGACAAATAATTATCTTTCACATTATAGCTGTTAGTAGAAATCATGTTTACATCCTTCCTTTGAGAATGTATTGCTCTGATTTAACAACAGGAACACACCCTACTCTCTTTCAAATTGAATTTAGACTACATGACAAAGAGAAAAATGTTATGAAGTACTTATGCCTAAGAATTCTGTATCATATTAGTTGACTGGGTCTAGAATGACATCCTAAATAATACTGTACATTACAAATGAAGATGTCAAACTACTATTCCAGGCCAACAACTTGTAATGATTTCCACAAGACATTAATGTGATTGCTTATTTAAGAGATATTTGTGATTCAATACAACTAATTTAGCTCTGAAATATTTTTTTGGTTATAAAGTTAAGCATAAGAAATATGATCTGAACTTAGTTCATTGCAAAACATACTGTATATAATTTCCACTTAAACCTCACATTATTAAGGAAATACAATTATTTGCCATTTATTGTAGTCTGTAATTCTTACTAACATTTTAAGCATATTTATGTTTTTATTTTCTGCTTCCAAGTGTTGTGATAAATAAGATGATTAATTCAGAGGGCATGAGAATTCTTCAAATGCACAAAAGCAGCCATTTATCCTGGGTGATAATAGTTGATAGGGAAGGGGTGGGCTATGATGCAGGAGACTGAGTGCTATCATATTGGCCTTATGAGTCAGTGTTATACCTGGGGAAAGGTAAACATAGTAGGATTTGCTTTGCTTTTGCATATGACTAAGTCAACCTGAAAAGTTTATAGTACCCCCAAAGAGCTGTGGGAGGGACTGAACTAAGGACTAAGGATAAATAAAGGATGCTGCCTTTATCCAGGCTCAAGGTAATTTCTTTATCATTTAGTTCATAATCACAAAGTATTTTTTTATACAATCAGTAATGAGATTTAAGGATTAAGGTTACTCGCAGATCGTGAATATTTTACCTTCTATTCCCAGTTTAAAAGTAGGGAAAACCAGGTAAAGCTAATAATAAACAAAGCCCTGCACTTAGTCTGTCTGCTGAGGCTATTTGAGTTCTGGCATTCTGGTTGCTCATGTGTTTAAAACTTCAAAGGACACAGCAGCAGTGAGCAAAATGAATGAAAGGACCTGATAACCCATTAACACTCATTTCAACCTGTAGGATTTGTTGCTATTCAGGGACAGTCCACTCTGGGTTCTAAAATTAGTTTGTAGAAGTTGTTCTTTTGTATGTTTGGAACACATGGTTGTTCCAGGAAATGTCTTTTGATTCCATTTCTATTCTTTTTCTCTGAAACCCTGGGGGGGAACTACTTGTTTTTACGCATATCCTCTTCTCAGATGTTTTGAATATTTGTATGAAGTATAGTGATGCTGTAAAATACCAAATCACATATGCTGTATGAGTCACTGGCCTTTATATGGTTCTGCATCTGAGTTCCCAGGAAGACTAAGGACATACACCTAAATGAGGTATATTGTAGGTCTGTGTTAAAACTGAGCCCACCATCTGTAGGTACAGCCAACAGCTGAGCTCTGTCTAAACTGTACTAACAACTTCTAACAACTGATGCTCACATTCCAGTACATTCCATTAAGCTCTACATCATAGGGTTATATAACGACTGAACCGTAAGTATTTCTACCAACTGAGCCTCATATTGTAGTATTTCTAATAACTGAGTCCAGAACTGCAGTTATATCTAAGTGAGTTGGTACAGCACTTACATCTAACAGTAAGATCTAACATTATAGCTGCTGGCTACAGTTGGTGCTGGGAAAAGGAAAGATATTTTTTGTGCTGACCAGTTTTTCCTATAAGGAGCCAGAAGTTTTGTTCTAAGAAACCATTTTTTGAAATTTGACATTGGACTAGGAATCTGATGACTCAGTTCTCATTTCCAGATCCATGCCAAATCACTAGTTACTGTTGACATGGAGTAGATGTAGTACAGATATAGACATTTATTACTAATAATAGATGTTTTTGACATAGGACTGACTTGAAAGAAAATGTTTCAGAAGACCTAGAGAAAATGGTGGTATGATTAGAGTTGTAGAGAAAGTGGTGGAATGATTAGGGTTGTAGAGAAAGTGGTGGAATGATTAGGGTTGTAGAACCATCCTTTCAGTAGAGAGCCAGTCTCCCTGAACAGAGAGCTGTGTAGCCATCTTGATATTAGATGATCAATTTACCTGAACAGGGCTATGTAGCCACATTGTTATTAGAGAAGCTACTTTCCTGACTATAGCTATGGTGCCATATTAGTAGTACAGAATAAAATTTTCTGACTGTGAATTTCTGGGAAATTAAGGGCTTTAGACTTACTAATGTAAAGAGGATGAGAAGACACTGCTATTTCTAGGCAAAAGTCTGAAAATGATTGTCACCAAAGACTATTCTTTAAGTGTTCATTTAAAAATTATAGTAGTTCTTAGGCATACCTATTTCAGGACAACATTGAGAACTGATTTAGATAATTTCTTATTTCTGCTCCCACATATCCTGAAAAGTATCAAACAAACAAAATTACCTGAAATCTACTACTTGATATTACTCACCATTAGTTGAGATTCATTCTGTCCCATTGATTTATATGTTTGTCATTATGGCAGTCCTACATAATTGTAATCACTGTAATATTGTAATATACTTTAAAAACAGGAAGACTGATATTTGTAGCTTTGCTCTTTTAAAAATTATTTTTGACTTTTCAGGGTAAATTATAGTTTCATATGATCTTTATGGTTGCTTATTTTCTGCTTCTAAAACTGCTATGAGAATACTTAATGAGTATTATGTTTAATCTAAACACTTTCTTAATAATATTATCTAATTTATATGGCTGCAAAAGACCTACTTATATTGGCTAATGTATTTGTGTTTCTATCTTGTTGCTATTTTAAGTGTATCTAAGCTCTTAAAATTGGGATAAGGATGCTGAAGTGTAGCTTCTCCACAGTTGATGTCTTTTGGTGTTGGGAGAAGGACTCAATTTTTTTTAAGGGATTGACCACTGGGAGTCATCATCATCATAGTCATCATAGTGATCATACTCCACCTTCTCTTCATCCTCCTCCTCCTCCTCTTCCTCCTCCTCCTCTTCTCCTCCTTTTTCTTCTCCTCCTCCTCCTCCTCCTCCTCCTCCTCCTCCTCCTCCTCCTCCTCTTCTTCTTCTTCTTCTTCTTCTTCTTCTTCTTCTTCTTCTTCTTCTTCTTCTTCTTCTTCTTCTTCCTCTTCCTCTTCTTTGTTTTGGACAGGGGAGGTCACAAGGGAAGAGGATGGACATGGGAGGACTAGGAAATCAATTTGATTAGGGTGCATGATGTGAAATTCACAAATAATTGATAAAAATATGTTAAGGACAGAGAGAAAAGTGTATCTGATATAATTTAAATTCTACAGTGATTTCTTTTAAATTAAGTTGGAGATCATTTAGGCATTCAGGAATGCTAGACATGTGTTCAATCACTGAGATATACTACTCTGCACAGGAGTGTCATTTGAAACAATCTTTTATTTCAAAACACAAGTATAGACCTCACCCACCCCACTTCAGCCAGCCCTCTCAGCCTACATACATCCCATGAGATTCAGCTCAGCTGCCATCCATGTTGTAGTCCCAGAGTCCCTATTGCAGGATATTTGATCACATTGTCAATCCCAATATTGTTAACAGGAAAAACCTGTTTCTTGTTGTAGTGTAGCTCAGCCCTAGCACAAACTTTTAATTCAAAGAGCTTTCTGTAAACAGGATTAAATATAGTCATTAATAGGTCAAGGGATGTAGCAAGCAACCAGTTAACAGGTAGTGAATATAAGGAAATAGAGAGGAGGGACATACAGTTGAAGGTTATTTAAGACAGCATGGAGAAAGAAAAAGGGCTTTGTCTCTCTGGGTCATCGGTGGAGTAGGAAAGTCAGCTGGGTGCTTTCTCTGTCTTTCTGACCTAGCAGGCATTCACTCCAGAGTGTCTCCTGAGTCTTAATTAGTAAAATCAAGTATTTGGGATTAAAAAAAAATTCTCTATTCCTTCTTTAATTTCCCTCCTCAGCATTCCTCAAAGCCTGACATTTGTTTTTTGACTTCCCACCTACTGCAGACCTGTTTTCTCCCAGGGACCCACAGCTACCACATTTGTCCTCTTATACATTCCCATCCTTGTCTCTCTAGGATACATCTTGCCTTTCTGCCACTTATGCCTCAGTTCTTCCTTCTATCACAATACCATTCATTTGGTATCTTCTGCCATTTGTGGCCAAATTTGGGAACCCTTATTCTGCCTCTTCTATGCTCCAAAAAGCTGGATTCTGAATTCTACTTATAAGACGTTCACTATCTGTCCCCTTTCCTTAGCTGCTTGCCTAACAGTTGCCTTACCCATTGGACTGACATGGGACTACTTAGAGGCTGAACCTAGAGTTCTAATGAGAACTTTGAATCTGAGATCAGTCAAGAGTATAAACCTTGAAATCTAGAGGGTATCTGTACTGGCTGGTTTTGTGTGTCAACTTGACACAGGCCGAAGTTATCACAGAAGGGAGTTTCAGTTGGGGAAGTGCCTCCATGAGATCCAGCTGTGGGGCATTTTCTCAATTAGTGATCAAGGGGGTAGGGCCCCTTGTGGGTGGTGCCATCCCTGGGCTGGAAGTCTTGGGTTCTATAAGAGAGCAGGCTGAGCAAGCCAGGAGAAGCAAGCCAGTAAGGAACATCCCTCCATGGCCTCTGCATCAGCTCCTGCTTCCTGACCTGCTTGAGTTCCAGTCCTGACTTCCTCTGGTGATCAACAGCCATGTGGAAGTGTAAGCTGAGTAAACCCTTTCCTCCCCAACTTGCTTCTTGGTCATGACGTCGTGCAGGACTAGAACCCCCGACTGAGACAGCACCCAAGACCCATTCTGCTGATCCACAGCCTGAACAACTAAGACAGTATGCTTTATCCAGAGACCAGCACCTCTGTGGTTATTTTCCCTGAGAAAAGCAATTTAGCCGAAGCAAAAGATGAAGACTTCAAATCAACAATTATGAATATGTTTAGAGATCTTTAGAAGTCACAAATATATGACTCAAAAAAGATCTTGGTAACATAACAAATTGAATTAAATAACAAAAACTATTCTAGTTAGAAAAATAAAATTTAACAGGAAGTAGAATGACTAAAAGAAAATCCAAACTTAAATGAAACTCAAAATGAAAAGATAAGAAAACAAAACAAAACAAAACAAAAACCATCAAAAGAAAACCTCAAAACTAAATGAAATAGAAGTGAGAATTTCAGGTCTCAAAAACAAGGTAGAAGAAATGGATAGCTCAGTCAAACAAAATGTTAAGTCTAAAAAAAACCAACTCCAAACATTCAGAATATCTAGGACATTATGGACCAAACCTATAAATAACATATAGAGGAAAGAGAAGGTATGCAGTCAAAGATCCAGAAATTATTTTAAACAAACCATAGAATAAAATTTCCTATATCAAGAGAAAGAAAAACCTTTGAAGGTACAAGAACAGTAAGTAGACAGTACTAGAAAAGAAATACCTCTTGACATGTAATCATCAAAGCAATAATTATATAGAATAAGGAAAGGATAATAAAAGACTAGGCCACATATAAGGGCAGACTTATTAGAAGACACTTGAATTTTCAATAAAAACATCAAAAGCCAAAAATAGAAGCCTATATAGATGTTCTATAAGCTCTGAAAAGATTGGATATACTAGCCTAGACTACTACACTCCATAAAAGTACTAATCACAATCAAAGAAGAAAGAAAAACATTTCATGACAAAAAATATAATCAATTTCTGTCTTCTAACCCAGGTCTCCTAGCAGGAAAATTTGAGTTTGAAGAGAAAGTTAAATAAACCAAAGGGTACACAGGAATAAATCATAAACAAAAGAGGTCTGTAACAGCAGCAAAATAACAGAAATTAATAAACACTGCTAATAATAACAGTCAATATTAACAGTTACAGTTTCCTCAATGGAAAGGCATAGACCAGCAGCTTTGATTTGAAAGCAGGGCCCATCTTACTTCTGCATCCATGAAACCCAATTAACTATCAAAGACAGAGACTACCTTGGGGAAAAGGATGGGGATGGTATTACAAGAAAGTGAAAAAGAAATAAGTAGGAGTAGCTATTTTAATATCTGATAAATAGACACCAAATCACAACTAATTAGGAGAGATAGGGAAGGACAATACATACTTATTTTAAAGACACCCAAGAGGATAGATATTATAGTTCTAAACACTTATGCATCAAATGCCAGGACAACCAATTTTATGAAAGAAATATTGCTTTAGGTAAGACCCATGCATAGTGATAGTGGGTGACTTCAATACCTTTAACTCATCAATAAGTAGGTCATACAGGCAAATCATAAACAGATAAACTCTGGAGCTAAATGATATTATAACAAAGTAGGCTCCTCAAACATTCCACTCAAATACTAAAGATTGTACTTTCTTTGCAGTAGCCTATGGAACTTTCTCCAAGATTGACTGCATATTAAGACACAAAGTAAGTCTTGACAAATTTAGAGAAATTAAAATAATGCCCTCCATCCATTCTGTCCTCCATGAGTTAAAGCTGAATATAACCAATATAATAGCAAAAAGTATATAAATTAATGGAAGCTAAATAACTTAACAATTGAATGAAAAATGGAACAAGAGGAAATCAAGAAAAATTACAACCTTTTAGGGACAGAATGAAAATGAAAATGCAACATTGTAAGGCACAATGAAGGCAGTTCTAAAAGAAAAATTAATAGCAGTAGCATCTACATTGAAAAATAATCTGGAAGGTGTTAATAACTTAATGATGCACTTGAACACTCTAGAAAAACAATACCACAAATACCACTAATACCACAAAAGAGTAGACAGAAAAAAATTATTAAAGTTATGCCCGAAACTAATGGAATAGAAACAACAACAAAAACAACACAAAGAATCAATGAAGTAAAAGGTGGTTCTTTGAAAAAAAATCTATAAGATTGGTAAACATTAAATTACATTAAGCAAATGGGAGAGTGAGAGAAGATTCAAAGTAATAAAATTTAGACAAAAAGAGAAGCATTATAATAGAGACCAAGACGTTCAGATAGGCGTAAGAACATACTTTATGACACAAAATCACTAAGTGTGGAGTATTGTCACATATAACTTGGGAGTGACCAACAGCTTTCTAATCGGATTTAAGTCCCATTCAACATGAGTGGAAAATCACTCCTGGTACTGAAAAGCTAGCCAAGTACCTAGTGCACGTGAAATCATGGATCATGGAGGAGAACCTACAAGTACTATTTTATTAAACTAGCATAGTTCCTAAGTACTTTATAAACATTTTTCCTTATTCCCATAGGTAATTCCCAACCCACATTTTGGAAACTTTGTTTTGTTACAGACAATTTACAGAAAACCATACTAATCAAAATGTAGATTTGTAGAGCTCAGTCCTCAGTGACACATCAGCAACATAACTCATACACCAAGGCTCAGTGGGAGAGAAATAATTATTAAGAGTCAGAGAAACAGAAAAATTAGTGTGAGATTGTGTCTCTTGAAAGGAATGGAAGCTAAACCTACGAGGTCTTGCCAATGTGGCTGCCTAAATATTAGCTAAGCAAGAACAATACCAACAGACTTATTATTGAGAATGGAGAAACTCATAAGGTCTCAATCCTAGAGAAAGAACCATAGGCATCTGCAGAATGTTTAGAGTAGGAGAAATAGTCTTCTTTATGAAAGAGCACACCCTTTGGTTATACAATACCAAATGGTCAGCTTTGAAAATGTACACATAAAAGTTACATTATACAGATTGAGAACTTGTATTTATATATTTGTAAATACACATATAAAAACACACACAAATTAAAGAAAAGAGGCTATGAAGATGAAAAAGGCAAGATGAGATATGTTTAAGCAGTATGAATGAAGGATTTGGAGGGAGGAAAGGGAAGGGGAAAATGATGTCATTATATTATAATCTCCCAAGTTAAGTCATTTAAACTTAAAAAAAAAAACAACTTTCCCACTGAACTGGAAAACCTAAAATGAATGAATGCATATTTGATATATAAAGCCCACCAAAGTTAAATCATGATGAAATAAAAAACTTGACAATACATATAGCCAATTGTAAAACATCTGAGGCAAGTAAAAAATTTCTCCCAAAAGCAGAACAAACAAGCAAACAACAAGTATAACAAAACATATCCAGGGCTATATGGATTCATCTCAGAATTCTATCAGACCGTAAAAGAATATTTAATACAAATACTTCTCAAATTATTCTATAAAATATTATCTGAAGAAATATTTACAATTCTTAAAGACATTATGGTGCTGATACAAAAACCAAAGATTCAAAAAAGAAAAAAAAAGAAATTATAGACATATTCCTTATGAACACAGATGTGAAAATACCCAATAAAGTATTTCCAAACTAAATTTAAGAACAAATCAAAAAAGGTTATTTATGATGATTACTTTGGCTTCATTTCAGAAGTCTGGGATGGTACAACATACATAAACCAATAAATGTAATTTATCATGTGAACAGATCAAAAAACAGAAAACAGGTGATAATCTCATTAGGTGCCAAAAAAGGCCTTTGACAAAATATAACATCTCTTCACGATAGACACATCTTAATATAATAAAGGCAGCCTGCAACAAGTCGTGGACAACATCATTCTAAAGGAAGATAAACTATTTTGCTCATTTTCATTAAAATCACGAGCCAGGCAAAGTTGTCCTTTCTCTTCTTACCTGTTCGATATACTCAAAAGTCTTAGCTAGAGAAATAAAACTACTGAAGGGAACAAAAGGATACAAATAGACAGAAGCCAAACTACCTTTATTTTCGGATGATATGGTTTTGTATATAAAAGACCCTTCAGACTCCCCAAGAAAACTTCTATAGCTGATAAATAATTTCATCCAAGTAGCAATATACAAAATTAAAATCATGCATGGATACATATACACACACATAATCTGCATGTACATATATGTAAACATGAAGAGAAAGAAATCAGAGAAACAATATCTTTCATAGCATCTTTAAAAAAATCTTGAAATAACTAACAAAGCATGCAAAAACACTTGTTTGTTAAAAACCTATAAGCACTGAAGAAAAAAGTTAAAGAAGTAAAAATAAACATTAAAATTTGAGAAGATCTCACAAACTAATGGATCAGTGGGATTAATATTTTGAAAATGGCCATCTTATACCTTTAGATTCAGTGTAGTTTCTATTGAAATTCCAACACAGTTCTTCACAGAATTTGAAAACACAAATTAAGCTTCATATGGACACACACACTAACACACATACACACACACACACACACACACAGCAGGATAGACAAAATGATTCTAAACTATTGAGTATATCATGATTCCATATTTTAAATTGAATTATAAAATTATACTAATCAAAACATCTTGGTATTGACATAGAAAGAAACACATAAAATTGATGACCCAGATATAATTCCACATACCTAGAGATAATGTGGTTTTTGAAACTGATGCCAAAGATAGCATTTTACTCAAATGGTACTGCTCAAACTCAATAGCTACACATAGGAGAATGAAAATAGACATATGTCTATCACCCTTCACAACATCCAAATAAATCAAGGACCCCTAAATAAGATAAGATACCCTGAATTTATAGAATAGAAAGTAGAGAATATATTCAAATTCATTGGCATAGAAAAGGATTTTCTGATGATAAAGATGATAAGACTTCCTGAACTTTAAATGCTTCTGTGTAGCAAAAGACATCATCATTCTAGAAATGAGAAGTCCATCAAATGGGGACAAATTTTTACCAATTATATTTATATGTACAAAAAGCTAAAAATATATAGACAAGATTGACAACGACTGAGGGTTAGCATGTAGGATGTACAAAAGAGTAAACAAACAGGCAGATATGGGACAAAATGAACCCCAAACCTCTAAATATAAAAAATACAACTGACCCAATTAAAAATGTGATGTAGAATTCAACTATACTCAAAAGATGAAAGAGAGTTCCCAAAAGATGAAACAGAGATGGTAAACCACCTGAAAATTCAAACTTATTTGAGATTTCATCTTACCCCAATCAGAATATATGTGTGTATATCATATACACATATGTATACTTATATTATTATATATTATATAATTTTAATACCATTATATGGTAACTCCACCTAAGCTATAGATATAATATATAATTAATACACGAATAACATATAATATATAAATATTAATTATATAAAATTAGATTGTGTTACCATATAATGGAGGAGAAAATTTTTGAACTAGATGTCATATGCCACTAAATAAAGCCTCCAATGCCAAGTATGAGTTCTATCATTTATAGTTGTTGGCCAATGGGATCTCCTAGAACCCCCACCTCAAACACTATAAGCTATTGCCAATGCTATTGGTTATCTTCCACAAACTGATAGCAAAACACTATTGCTGAAGGATAGATTGTAATAACCAGAGGTGTTGGAAACTTTTCCAAACAATTGAAGCTACTGCAGCCACAAACTCACCAAGATCGACAACACACACAAACTCTGCACAAGTTTGTCAGATAAAAATCTCAGCATGGTAAAGGGAAAATAGGTTCAAAGTAGCTTGCCCAGTCAAACATCTACTTGCAATCTATCAGTTTTCCTCAGTAGAATGACTCTGAGTTCATCCATCACACTCAAAGGCAGGTCTCATGCAGCTGACCAACATAGAATGGACCACATTTGCCTATTATCTTATACTACTTTGCATTGAATCAATATATATATTTATAATATATTATACATATATTATATATTTGTATATACATATTATATTATTTTACATATTTGTTTTACATATTATATTAACATGCATAAATTTAAATTTGACTTTTTTCTGACTTCATGAAAAAATGTATTTCCATGTGACTTATAGTCATAGTTATAATTTTGCACAACTCATCAAAACAATACAGTTTATAATAAACATGGATCAAATGTTATTAAGGGCAAATTAAATTTTTATTTGAAATAAATTCGCTATTAGTGCTAGAATTAGACAGTTTGACATGATTCATATTTTCGTATATTGCTTACTGATAAGCACTAAAAAGTCTTGGTTTTAAATATCAAATTAGTGAGTACATTTTGTATGATGTTACCCAATTTATTTAACTTATTCTAAACTTCATGCCTCAATTTATACATTCTCTATCACAAAAATCATTTCAAATAACCTACCAACTGTCAAATCTATTAGGTTTTCCTTCTATTTCAGCGAAAGCAAAGAAATGGAAATTGCTCAATTTGCAACAATTTCTGGGAAATGAATCAAAAACATGATAAAGATTTAATGAATTACTCATACTCCAGAATCTCTTAAAGGAACCAATCCTGATTAAATTAAAATGTTTGTAAATGTTGACAGATTATTGACTCTGCATTTGTGTCATTTTATATAATATAATGTTTTGTTAATTTAAAATATGTGGCAGAAGGTGGAAACCACCTGGATGTCCCAGGACAGAAGAGTGGACACAGAAAATGGGGTTCATTTACACAATGGAGTACTACTCAGCTACTAAGGATGAGGACATCCTGAGTTTTTCAGGCAAATGGATGGAACTAGAAAATATCGTCCTGAGTGAGGTAACTCAGACCCAAAAGGACATTCATAGTATGTACTCACTAATAAGTGGATATTAGCCAAAACCAAAAAAAACCACCACCACCACCACCAACAACAACAACAAAAAAAACCACAAAAAAAACAACCAAACAAAAAGGTACAGAATACCCAAGATACAGTCCACAGAACTCAAAAAGTTCAGCAAGCAGAAGTGTCCAAGTGAAGATACCTCAATCCCACTTGGGAGAGAAGAAAGTAATCACAAGTGGGGAGGAAGGGAGGAACCTGGGAGGGAAAGTGGACAGGGGAGTTCATGCAGGGTAGAGGAGAACTTGATCTGGTATTGGCTGAGGGAAAAGGACTGAAGCCCTGAAGGCCAGCAGAAAGAATGGAAACAGGCAACCTCAGAAAATAGGAGGTTGGGGGGGACTCTCCAGAATGCACCAGAGGCCTGGGAGGTGAGACTTACAGGACTCAAAGGGAAGGGACCTTAGATGAAATGCTTGACAGTAGTGAGAGGGAACTTACAGAGCCCACCTCCAGCAAGAAGACAGGACATCAACCCATCAGCAGGACGGGGTTCTCATATCAGTCACATCTCTGACCCATAATTGTTCCTGTCTGAAAGAATTACAGCGATGGAAATGGAGAAGGTCCAGCGACAGGCCCAAAGTGAGGTCCAGCTCAAGGGGAGGTCCCAAGGCCTAACACTATTACTGAGGCTATGAGTGCTCACAAAAAGGGACCTAGCATGACTGCCCTCTGAAAGACCCAACAAGCAGCTGGAAGAGTCAGATGCAGATATTTGCATTTAACTAATGGACAGAAGCAGCTGACCCTTTTGTTGATCTAGGAAAGGTTGAAAGAAGCTGACAAGAAGGAGTCTTCTAGGAGGACCAGCAGTCTCAATTAATCTAGACCCCCAAGATCTCTCAAACACTGTACTGCCAGAGAGCATACACCAGCTGCTATGAGGCCCCCAACACACATACAGTAGACGACTTCTGGGTTTGTGTTCATTCAGAGATGATATACCTAACCCTCAAGAGACTGGAGGCCCCAGAAAATTTAGAGGTCTGGTGGGGGGGGCATCCTCTTGGAGACAGAGGGGTAGGGAAGAGTTATGGGATGTGAAACAGTTGGAGGGTGGATGAGGGAATAAAATATGGAGTGTAAAAATAAATTAATTTAAAAAGTAAAGTTGTTTATCAGGTTTAGGAGTTCTCTGGTGGAATTTTGTGTCACTTAAGTATACTATCATATCATCTGAACCCTATTAAAAATGGGGTACAGAACTAAACAAATTCTCAAGTGAGGAATACCGGATGGTTGAGAAGCACCTAAAGAAATGTTCAACATCTTTAGTCATCAGGGAAATGCAAATCAAAACAACCCTGAGATTCCACCTTACCCCAGTCAGAATGGCTAAGATCAAAAACTCAGGTGACAGTAGATGCTGGTGAGGTTGTGTTGAGAGAGAAACACTCCTATATTGCTGGTGGGATTGCATGCTGGTGCAACCACTCTGGAAATCAGTTTGGTGGTTCCTCAGGAAATTGGACATAGTATTACCTGAGTACCCAGCTATACCACTCCTGGGCATATACCCAGAAGATGCTCCAACATATAATAAGGATACATGCTCCACTATGTTCATAGCAGCCTTATTTATAATAGCTAGAAACTAGAAAGAACCCAGATGTCCCTCAACAGAGGAATGGATACAGAAAATGTGGTACAATTGCATAATGACTCAGCTATTAAAAACAATGAACTTATGAAATTCTTAGGGAAATGAATGGATCTGGAGAATATCATCCTGAGTGAGGTAACTCAATCACAAAAGAACACACATGGTATGCACTCACTGATAAGTGGATATTAGCCTAGAAACTCAGAATACCCAAGATACAATCCACAAACCACAAGAAACTCAAGAAGGAAGACCAAAGTGTGGATACTTCAATCCTTCTTAGAAGGGGAACAAAATACCCATGGAATGGAAGTAATTGCATAGATAAAGTATGGAGCAGAGACTGAAGGAAGGACAATCCAGAGACTATTACACATCTGGGAATCCTTCCCATATTCAATCACCAAATCAAGACACTATTGTGGATGCCAGCAAGTACTGGTTGACAGGAGCCTGATGTAGCTGTCTCCTGAGAGGCTTTGACAGTACCAACTCAGGGTCCCCAATGAAGGAGTTAGCAAAAGGACCCAAGGACCTGAAGGGTTTGCAGTCCCTTAAGAGGAACAACATGAACTAACTAGTACCCTCAGAACTCCCAGGGACTAAACCACTAACCAAAAAGTACACATGGTGGGACACATGGCCCCAGCTGCATAGGTAGCAGAGGATGGCCTAGTTAGTTGATCATCAATGAGAAAAGTGGCCCTTGGTCCTATGAAGGTTCTATGCTCCAGTGTAGAGGAATTCTAGGACCAGGAAGCAGGAGAGGGTGGGTTGGTGAGCAGGGGGAGTGGGGAGGGAGTAGGGTTTTTTTTTTTTTGTTGTTGTTGTTGGAGGGGAAACCAGGAAAGGGGATACCATTTGAAATGTAAATAAAGAAAATATCTAATTTAAAAAAGAACATTAAAAAATAAAAATAATAAAAAAAATGTGCTCTGAGTTATTTTTAACAAGCTTTAGAGCTATAGATATACTTTGTTTCCTTTGTAAAACTTGTAAAGTAAAAATCATACTATAAATGAATAAATACTCTGAAACACATCAGAGAAACTTAATTTACTTTTTGTATCAGTAACTCTGTTTAGGTAGATGTTATGGCTTATGGCTCAGAACTGTAATTTCTGCACTTGGCAGTATGAATAGTGGCTGGCCTGGAGTCTAGGGACCTCCTGGCCTACAGAATAAGACCCTGTTTCAAAATAAAATTTAGAAAAAGAGAAGAAAACAGAAAAGTATTTCTTATTTTTCCACTTAAATAGGTATTAAATGATATTCCCATGACAACCATATGGATTCCAAAAACAGTTTTAGCTAAGTATGGGCTTATTCCACATCCCTGGCCATTCCTCTTAAGCCAAACATTTTCGTTTGTTTGTTTGTTTGTTTCTGAGACAGGGTTTCTCTGTATATCCTTGCCTGCCTTGGAACTCACTCTGTAGATCCGGCTGGCCTCGAACTCAGAAATCTGCCTGCCTCTGCCTCCCAAGTGCTGGGACTAAAGGCGTGTGCCACCACTGCCCAGCTAAGCCAAACATTCTTATAAAACTTAATACATATTTCCCAGCAATATCCTCATGGCATGAATATTAGGACCCAAATCTTTAACAAATCAATGTAAATAAGTGTTTCTAGATTAATGGAGACATAAGTTGTGGTATGTACAATATTATATCCATGCATTTGTGTGTACCATGTACATTGGCAAATTGCCATTTCTCAGAAAATACTCCAGAGCAGACTCTAATAATCCTGGATGAAGTGTTCCAAAATAGTTAAATTCCCACATCCCTGATGTTCCTAGGCATATCTGAGTGCAACAAATATCAAATGCAAATTATTAGGCTACAGTAATTGGAATAGCTGGGACTCACTGATATAAAATAAACATGTTTCATGTATTTAACTCTAATCTGCTGAATAATGATTTCATGTACACTATGATGCAGAGTTTTATGACAGGGATGATATGTGTCCTACAAAACAATTGCTATACTTTTACTTGAGAGCCATACAACAGTATGAAAGCATTTCCTAAAGTCTTTCTGAATCCCTGCTAATTTGTGCATGGTTTCTAAGACACTTCTAATGACTTTGGGAAGTACTAAGCTTATTTACCCTGTAACCAATATTCTCTGCTAGTCTTCTAAAAGAATAATCATCAAGCTGCCATGAATTTAGAAGTATGTTGGATGTAAAGTAAATAAAAGAAAAGAAAGGCAGGCAATTTTGGTTGCTGTGGTTTATATTAAATTTAGAAATATTGATTCTCTGGATGTGGCTACAGAAACAAGTGACTAACTGGCTTTGTTTTCCAATGAGTTTTTTTTTAATTCTAACATAATTTCAATAAATATAGTTAATTACATTATGACAATAAATCATTTCTCTTAAAATAACATGTGTGTATGTTATATTTTTACCCATGTTGTTCCTTACAGGAGTTAAGCTAATTTGTACATGAACGTGAAGCTCATGGACACCAACTCTTCTCTCCCATGGAAGATGTAGCTAATCGATCGTAGGCCTCTTTGACCAGACAGACTCTGGAGGTTTGCATTTCAGGAATCCACTACTCAGCAGCTAGAAACAGCATTCATGTTGAAGGTTGTTTCCCCTCCTTACTGTTAGAACATAGCAACTCTCTTTTAACCAACTATGTATGTGAATAAAGGCTTTAAACCTGTTCTGCTGCCTCAAAGGATGGTTACATGGTCAAAAGCACGGATTAATATGAACGTGCTTTCTATTCTTTCCTCTACTAGTCACACACTGCTTAAGAAATTGTCTGAATCTGTTTGTCATACAAAAACATTTCCTAGGTTGACTTCCTTCTTGCTCTCCCTATACATAGTTAATGTGTTTTGCAAATGAGGTATTGAAAACATTCTTTTTGTAGTTCTATTAAAACTGCACACAACTGTATGCCTTTTGAACTCAACAGAGGAGTTAGAAGCTGGAAGACTGAGACCTGGCTCATCATTAGCTTTTTCTGTCTGTTTTTCTCCTCAGCTGGAGGCTATGTGATTAATAGTCCCTCTACTCAACTATAGGGGTATTATTCTTGTCTTTCTTTGGCTGTAGATGGGACATATCTATGCATGTAATGCAAATTTGGACGTTGTGAATGCTCCTTTCAAAATCAGTCAGAAGTTGATTGGCAGAAAATGTAACAATGGAGTAACAGGCATTTGAGGGTTCAGGAATCTGTGGAAGAAAGGCTGAGCCATGGCATAATAAAAAGAGAAATTTGGAATTAATCAAGAGCAATAACTGGAAGAACAGAGAATGTGGAAGCAGATTTGAGCCAGACATGCTAGAGGCCAGCTTCCAAGATAGATACAGACAAGTGTTAGAGTTTAGCTGACTTTGCTGAAATGAGATGAGAGTAAGAAGAAAAATTATGACCCAAATTACATAAAATATATTCTTGATACATCCTTTGATGTTTTCTACCTGCATTGGGTTAGTACCATCAAGAGTCTGCTTCCATTTTTGTTGTGACATCCTCAAGTACAGAGATTCAGATCTCTCTGTTTCTCCAGAGACCAACAGGGCCAAACATCAGGAACTATTTACTACAATGCATTGAACTGAATATTTGATTGTCTGAAGAATGATATGTGTGACTCAGTAGGGAGGAACAGCGATATTCAAGACAGCATTTTATCCTTTAGGCATTGCTGCAAAAGTGATCATAATAACCAGAGGAAAATGTGTTCAAGAGGCACAGAAAATTGTTCAAGATAAGTCCTTAGGGGAATAGCAGACACTTTCTTTTTAGCCCAAAGCTGATTAAACAACAGTAAGTCCAAAGGCAGAACTTAGTTATGTACCTCCAGTTAGTTAGCTCAGAACAGTTAATTCTGAGGTCTGCCACTGTCAGGACTGAGAAGTAAGAGTTACTGCCCTCAAAGATGGAGCTACTGAAAACAGGAGAGTTGAGAATGCCAGTTCTCCATTCTGAAGACAATGTAGACAGGCAAAATGAGATGCCAATTGCAGCAACTCTTAGAGGCATTTTATCTTCTTCGCATTATATACACATGTCCTTAAAGGTGTTCTGTGTATTATTGTGTAATATGTGGTTTTTGAATAGTATGTCATCCTTTTATGCAAAACATCTCTGCATGTAAATTCTTACATAGGGTTTGTAGTGTAGTGGTAATAGTTACACACACACACCACAAATGCAAATAGCTTTCTAAAAGTGATTATTTATAAGTACCCATGTACATAAATTATATCTTCATATTATCTTTGGACACAGGTGGATTTTGCTAAATTGTATGTATGGTACAAATGATGAGATAGTTTGCCTACAAGGTGTATTTTGTTTAAATCCCCTCTCTAACATATCTGTGAAGTCATTTTATTTGTTTCCTAATTCCAGAAGTATTTTACTTTTCTTATGAGATTCTGCTTTACTAGACTTTGAAGAATATAAAGCCATCATTTCTGGCTTTCCTTAATTTCCCAATAAAACAGTCACCAAAGACTTTCTTCATTGAAGGCATGTCTTGGGTTGGAGCAATGGAAGAGAATAGTTCATGTTGTTGTTAGTCAGAACATTAATTGCTTAACTTTGCTGAATCTCTGCTTATTCTGACCTGCGTTGTCTTTGAGAACAGGATTCCTGAAAGCCAGGGTGCCTGAAGATCAATGGTTCCTCTTGTTGCAAACAAGACAAAACTGACCTAATAAATGATGGATATACATTGGCAGCCATAGTGACTACCTGGTAACTTCTAACTTTAATGTAGCCTATCTGCATTCTCAGTACATGTGCTTCAGTGCCTATCACAGTTGACATTTCTGTGATTACAACTGCAAAGCCACCTAAAAAGGGGCAAGATATAGTGACTGAATTCCTGGAAAATCTACACCTATTCTCAGAGAAGACATAAATTTTCTCTTATATCTAGCCTGTCTCCTTCCTTCATTTTCTTTAGCCTGTATCTATGATCTCCACCACCTTCAGTAATTCAAAAGCTGAGTTATAAGTCTCGTTTCATGCTCCATTTACAGTTTTTACAGAGAAGGAACCTCCTTCTATTGCTCTGCCAGTGCAGTGTCTAAACAAGTGGTTCTACAATGCCAAGACAAGAAAGAGTTCATCTAATCTGGGTTAAAAATGCTAATACTTTAGGGAAGAACACAACTCAGATTTTCTAGAAACTAGGGTTCTCTGCAAAGATTTCTTTGGGACTGAGAGACAGTGAACTATAACAATGAACCCTATTGTCTGAGCAGGGATAAGCTAGTGTGATCCTCCACATCTATTATGATGTCAGGCATGGCAATTCATGACCACTGGGTTGGAGGCGGCACCATTAGCCTTGTTTCTTTTGTGACAAGTAAAGCCACCAACAGAAACACAAGTTAACACACACAGGAAAAAGTTTTTGTTAGAATTTGGTTTTGATTTTTGAAATATTGTCTAGGGATATAGCGCACTTAGGACTTAAAATCCTGATGTAGCCTCCCAAATATGCAGACTGCAGCCATGACCCATGTTCTTATATAGAGGTTTATAAACTGTTTACTACTATCATTTTTAAAATCACATTTTGCTTTGTTCTTTGTTACTTTGCTTTTTGATTGATTTGAGAGTAGGTTTCTCTGTGTAGGCCTGTCTGTTTGGGAACTTGTTCTGTATTTTCCTAGCCTAAGTGTCCTGTCTTCTAAGGGCTGGGATTAAAGTCATGCGCCACCATGCTCAGTTACAATATCTTTTATCATGGTTTAAAGTATTATTTTTATTTTTTTAAATCTAGAGACACTGATATCATTTTACACATAACTTATTGTTCCTTATTACTCAGTTCTGAGTTAATATTACTCTTACAGTAATTAGCTGAAGAAAGGTAAAAAAAATCTAGTTTTTCTTGTTGCTAACAAGTTTAAGTTTGTGTACATCAATTGTACGTCCAAATAGGATCTAAAGAAAATGATTGTGAATCTATGATTTCACAGAGACATGTGAATTTTTGTATAAGAAAATTTTCAACTTTGTAAATCTCACAGAATCACAGTTAGATTTCCTAAGTTTCTTCAAGAAGATTTGTTTTTATTTGAATCTCTGTCCTAATAATGGAAATAATTTGTTTGCAGAACATAAACATATGGAATACTAAATTAAAATTTATAACCTCACTGCCTCCTGGTAAATAGAGGGATTTTTATTGTTATAATATGAGAGCATAAAGCCCAGAGATACACTCTATAGAAAGCGTGAAATGGTCTGAAAAACAAAGGAGAATAAAAAGCGACAGACCTGTGAAATCTGTAAAGAATACAGATGCAAACAGAAGAAAGAAAAAATTGTGCTAACAGTTTAGTACATACACACACATATATATGCATATATACATATACATATACATAGCTACATATATAAACTACATGTTAAAATCTTTCTTCTTATGTTATATATATGTAAAACCTACTGAAATCTTTCTTTTTAGGTAGGATAAATATGCATTACATATTGAAATCTTTCATTTTAGGTAGGACAAATGTGAGATTTGAAAACCTTTCCAATGGTCCTTTAGAATCTTCAGAAGAGTCTACTACCAATGAAATAATCAAATATTTATGGGTTAGAGGATATCAAAGGCTCTTTGTCAATTGCTAATGAAAGGCGGTATACAAAGGTTTGCTTAGAATTGGGTTAATCCAGCAAATTCCTATTAGAAATGCCATTAGTCAGAAAACAAAACAAAACAAAAAAATACTCACACACATTCCACATCAACATAGAGTCCTTGTACACATCGGATTTGCCTAGAAATAAATAATTCCAGAAACACTAGGAGTGGTTTGTTGTCAACACTTACTGCGAGGACAATCTGGAGGGAACTATGAGCCACTTCTATGTACTGGTACTCCAGAAAGCACCCCGAGACAGTGATGTATCGATGGTCTTCTGGAGCCCAATCTGGGGCAGGTGTCACAGATGTCACCATACATCCTGGTCCATTCTCCATCCACCAAGATCGGTGCATTGAAATATTAAATGTCAGGATGAGGTCTGTTTCCTGCAAGAAGGCAATTTGTAAAGGATGAGAAAGACTATAGATACCAGTTTATTTGGGATGGACTTATTTCTGTTTCTTGTTTGAAGAGGTAGGTCCCTCCCTATCTCCTAGTGTATGTTATAGGCACTTAACTGCTTAAGTAATTATATGTATGCAGATTATACTTTTGAAGATTTGACTGGCCATAATACTATCAGTTAAATTATTATTATTTATTTTTTTAGAAAAATTACTAATGATATAAACGAATTATATCATATGGGAGAGTTCTTTTTGGGATTTAAAAACAATGTGAGCTCAATGATTTAAACTGTACCATTGGTGAAATTGATGCCATTATAAATCTGATTCACTTTTTCTCTCAAAATACTTTTTTTAACATTTTTTAGTTCCTCAAACAGAATTGTAACTTGACTACATTTACCTTAATAATGAGGCTAATGGAATTTTAAAGAACTTTTCATAGTAATACATGCTATTACTTAGTTTTTTTTTTTCCTTTCTTCTAAAAGTTGGTCCTGTGTGTACACATGTGGCTGTTCTAGAACCCTGCAGATACTAAAATTCTAAAAACTTCATGTCACTTATATTAAATGGCAGGTGGTCCAATTAAGAGTACTCAGGGAGTAGGAAGGTCTGGTGGGGTGGGAGTGAGGGGATGGGGACATCCTCTTGGAGGTGGGAGAGGAAGAATGGGATGAGAAATAGTCAGAGAGCTGATTGGGAGGAGGATAACAACTGGACTATAAAGAAATTGAACAATAATAATAAAAAAGAAAGAAAAAACAAAACAAAACAAAAAAGATGCAGTCTTTGAATGGAGAGGGGAAATCACATTAGCAAATCATTGTCTTCAACCTTTTTTTTTAATAGTAAGAATGTTTATTATATAGTGAATTACACCATATTCTCTGCAAATCTTAAACTCTAAAACTTGTTAAAATCCCAAAGACATTTTATAAAATGTACATTCTGACCTCTATTCTGGATCTTCACTTTAGGAAGCTCACAAGAGGAGGGGGATTTGACTGTTTATCAAGTTCTTCACATGGTTCTACAACTGATTAGATGCTTTCCTGTCCTCTGAATCTATAGATAATCTCTAGACATGAAAAAGGTTTTGTTATTTTCTTTTTTTTTAAATATACCAAACATTAGCATTGTGTAAATGACTCAGTTGTTCTAGTTCTATCAACCAGAGCTAAGTGGTTAGAAAGAGCTTAAATCCCACTTTTTTTGAGAAACAAAAAAAATCCTAAAAAATTGATAAAAGTTTGATGATTGAGTTGATTGCTAATCCCATTATCATTTTGTAACATGGAACATACAGTATAGCCTATTGATGGACGATAATTACACCCATTATGCCCAAAACTAATTACACCAGGACTTTTGAATGGCTCCATTTACATTGATAGCTTAACAATCATATAGGGTCCCACCTGTGGTTTCCCTGTTTGGGGAGCTGTTCTTCAATTATAGGTGGGAAAAAAGCCAGTAAGGTACCATCAAGCTATATGGATTGTTTCCTGATTTGTTGGTTATTTTAAATTTTCACTAATTAATTGACTGACCATTTCTTTTGCTGTCTTCTAGCATATCAGTTGTAAGTTAAGAAACTCACTATCTTGAGGGAAAATGTCCTTCCTAATTTCTCAAAAATGGCAACGGGCAATTGCACAGTCATATTTGCTATCCTCAGATTCTAGATCCAAACAATGTTTCATGACAACAATCCTACCAAGCAGGCAATATTGTGCCTATTTGACCATTTATCTACCTTGTTGATTTTTACAAAGAATCAGCTCCCGGTTTTGTTGATTCTTTATATAGTTCTTTTTGTTTCTAACTTGATTGATTCCAGCTCTGAGTTTGATTATTTCATGCTGTCTACTCCTCTTGAGTGCATTTGCTTCTTTTTGTTCTAAAGCTTTCAGGGGTGCTGTCAAGCTGCTAATGTAACCTCTCTCCAGTTTCATTATGGAGGCACTCAGAGCTATGAGTTTTCCTCTTAGTACTGCTTTTTTTTTGTGTGTCCCATAAGTTTGGGTTTGTTGTACCTTCATTTTCATTAAATTCTAAAAAGTGTTTAATTTCAGTTTTTATTTCTTCCTTGATCAAGTTGTCATTGAGTGGAGCATTGTTCAGCTGCCATGCATATAAGGGCTTTCTGTTGTTTTTGTTGTTGTAGTCTATATCTTTTTATTAGGGATTTGAGTCTGTTGATGTTAAGAGATATTAAGGAATAGTGATTGTTGCTTCAAGTTATTTTCTATGTTATTTTTATGTTTGTATGGCTATCTTCTTTTGGGTTTGTTGAAAGAAGATTATTTTGCTGCTTTTTCTAGGGTGTAGTTTCCCTCCTGTTAGAGTTTTCCTTTTCAGATCTGGATTTGTGAAAAAATACTATATATATATATATATATATGTATATGTATTTGTGAAATATGATTCTCCATGTCTTCTGGCTTTCAAAATCTCTGGTGAGAAGTGTGGTGTAATTCTGATAGGTCTGCCTTTATATGTTATTTGACCTTTTTCCCTTACTACTTTTAATATTCTTTGTTTTGTGCATTTGGTGTTTTGACTGTTATGTGATAAGAGGAATTTCTTTTCTGGTCCAATATAATTGGAATTCTATAGGCTTCTTATACATCCATGGGCATCTCTTTCTTTAGGTTAGGGAAGTTTTCTTCTGTAATTTTGTTGAAGATATTTACTGGCCCATTACATTGGGAGTCTTCACTCTCTTCTATACCTATTATCCTTAGGTTTGGTCTTCTCATTGTGTTCTGGATTTCCTGGATGTTTTGAGCTAGGAGCTTTTTGGTTTTTGCCTTTTCTTTGACTGTTGTGTCAATGTTTTCTATGGTGTTTTCTGTACCTATGGTATATTCTCTTTTATCTCTTGTATTCTGTTGGTGGTGCTTGCATCTATGACTCCTGATCTCTTTCTTAGGTTTTTCTATCTTCAGGGTTGTCTCCATTTGGGATTTCTTTATTGTTTCTATTTTCATTTTTAGATCCTAGATGGTTTTGTTCAATTCCTTCACATGTTTGGTTGTATTTTCTTGTAATTCTTTAAGGGGTTTTTATGTTTCCTCTTTAAGGGCTTCCAGCTGTTTATCTGTGTTCCCTTGTATTTCTTTAAGGGAGTTACTTATCTCCTTCTTAAAGTCCTCTATCATCATCATGAGATGTGATTTCAAATCAGAGTCTTGCTTTTCTGGTGTGTTTTGGTATCCAGGACTCATTGTGGTGGGAGAACTGGGTTCTGATGATTCCAAGTAGCCTTGGTTTCTGTTGCTTATGTTGCCTTGCCTATTGCCATCTGGTTATCTCTGGTTTTAGTTTGTCTTGTTCTCTCTGACTGTAGCTTGTCCCTCCTGCAAGCCCGTGGGTCAGTACTTCTGGGAGACCAATTCTCTCCAGAAGTAATTTGGTTATGGAGAGCTGTGGCACAGGGTCATCTCCGGAGTGCAAACAGAAACCAGAAGCATCCTGACCCAAGCTGTTCCTTGTTTCCTGGGTCCTGATTGTTCTGGGAGCGTCCCTCTTGGGCCAGGAAATTTGAACAGAAGTGGTGGTCTTACCTGTGCTCACAGGTGTATTGACACTCCTGGAAGACCAGCTCTCTCCAGGTGGTATTTGGGTATGTAGCATTGTGGCACAGGATTAGCTCTGGACACTGTGGCACAGGATCAGCTCCAGGAGCAGAGGGAAAATGGAAGGGTCCTGTACGAGACTGTTCCTCAGTTCCTGTGTCCTAAGGGTTCTGGGAAGGTCTCTCTGAGCAGCAGTGGTGGTCTTACCTGAGCTCAAGGCTTGTCCTCATTCCTGGGATGCCAGCAGTCTCCCGGTAGTATTTGGATACAGAGCACTGTGGCCCAGAATCAGCTCTGGGTGCTGTGTCACAGAGGGAAACTGGAAGGCCCATTGTCTTCAACTTGTTAAGTTCTATTATACATTTTTTTAAATAAAATTCCTTAGAAATTATAGGACTGAGATAATAAATTTACATATCTTCAGATGAATTAGGTGGTACACAATGTATTTGACTGATCATATACACTCACAGAAAGGTGTTCATGGCACATAAACAGAAAGAAGGTACAAGAGAACACATCAATGACATTCCACTTCTCAGCAAGTCATGAGTGATGACCTGCATGGGAATTGGATTATATCAGTGTTGGTGGTGTGGAGTCATGGGATAATAGAAGCCAACCACTCTCATTCCAGAGTGAAGTGCTCATATGCCTTGGCATGCCTTGACTAGACAATTTTATTTCTGTTCCCTGACTAGGAGGCACTGACTCCCACTGAAAAATGCTAAAGATTAAGCTGGAGATCCCACACACTGAAAGGTGGAGTCAACTGGAGAAAGCCGAGCTATGGTGTCACCATCTTCCAGGCAGCAATGAAAGGACACAGAAGACTGTCTCTCTTCTTCCTGAAGCTAGGAAGAAAGGCTTCTGGAAACCCTTGGAAACTTGGAGACAGAATACTGGCAATTGACTCAGGCTAATAATCTTCAAAATGAAGCCAACAGGCAAAGCCACCTGTTAATTTGCCACACATAAAGTGGTGACATCTCTTAGGAGGCAACTCTAGTGCTACAGAAGATGGGTCCAAAGTAAAAGAACTTTGGGAGTAATTTGTGGTCCGTAGTGAGAAATTTGACTGTGCCTGTTTCCTAAGGTTTTCCAAGAAGAGAAGTTTTGTTAGCAGAGCAATAATAGCTGACTCTATATTGCCTCATATTTCCAAGTTTTGAAAGAAGAAAAGTAATACAAAAATAGAGCATGCAAGTGCTGTGGAGGTAGGTTGTGCAAGGGAGTTTTTGAAATGCCAAAAAAGCTACCATGAGTAAGTCAATTTGATAATCCTCCAAAGGTCTTTTTGATACCTTTATAGCCCCTCTGACCTGTTAACTCTTCTCTATTGCTATTCCAGGCATGGAGGAATGGGACGAATAATTGTGAATTAGGAAATGTGTTATGAAAGACTGAAGGCAAACAGTCCATACACACATGGCCTTTCCTATGGGCTCAGTTAACTTTGAGTGAAACTGGAGTATTTTATTACAGTGCTGGAAAGCCACTTTAATTTTGTTTAGAAGACTATCTGGGGAATAACATTGTCTTTTGTTGCATTCTTATTAAAAAGAAACAGGAAGTCTGTCATACCTTTGATTTGGTTGCAACAGAACCAGAACCTGAACAATCATAGGTTTTCATGGTCAGATATGTAAGAAAGAATACAGTTTTCTGCTTCTTTCTCTGTCTTCTTCATTTAATATTTGGTTACAAAAGAAAACTTGGTGGATTACTAGTGACAAAGATGAAGAAGAAAATGTCTTCAAAGGCAATTAGATCAAGACTAAGACATAAGAGCAGCCACGTTCACACAGTCCAGAAATAACACAGTCTGGTTTCCTAATAGCTAGTGATTTCTAATGCAGTTATCTTAGGATCTCACAGAAAAATCATTTGCAGACAGGAGGTTCCATCTGAAAGAATTGGAAAGAGGATTTTTATGAAACTGAAATATTGGCCATTTGTATTATTGCTTCTCAGCTGTTGGGACAGGACTTATTTCTCATATGAAAGTAAACAAGTTAGTAAAAATTATACATGAGTTTGTTGGGAATACTTGTTGCTTTCAAACAATAACTAGGGCACAAACAGTGGTTCTGAGAATCTGCTTGTTGGCTAGTTCATTAAATATGGGGCTGTCATGACTTCTGCAGTGAAATTCCTTTGCCATTGGACACTCAGTACAATTGGTCACTACAGCTTCAGATAGAACTACAAGAAGGCATTGAGGTAGGCAGAGAATATGTCCAAGAGATCTTCTTTGACCAGCAGCAATAATTTATTCTTTACTTTGTAAATGTTGATGTTGATGAAAATGGAGGGGAGGAAAGGATTGTCATGATCACCTATCCACCATTAAAACATAGCTAAAATGTAAGAGGTAACAGATGCAATAATGAAGGTGTCTAGGAAGCCAAAACATGAATATCTCATCCATTCACCGAGTCAGCTCTGACATGTTTGCAATAAGGAAAATAAAAAAGTCCTATCCATAGGAAAGACACTATTTTAGACACTTTTGCTTTTATCTGTCTGTCTGTCTGTTTGGTTGGTTGTTTACATGTGTGAGTCTGAGTGTGTGTGTGTTTGAATGTGTGCATGTGTGTGTGAGCATATAGATGAGGAGATAAGGGGACAGCTTGTAGGAGCTGGTTCTTGTCTTCCACCATGTGTTTTCTGAGCATCAAACACCCATAATTATTCTTGGAAATATGCACCTTTATCTGCTGTGCCATCTCACTGGCGAAAGTTAGCCCTTTCTTCCCTAGTATCAGGGTTTTGAGAGACAATCTTTACAAATCTTTAATATAAATGCAATATATTGCATGGTACCTTTGATTTCCCTCTAAATTTAAAGATTTTTTTTCTTTTTTACCTGAGATAGGGGGTTAGATTGGACTGAATGGACAGAGAGTCTGCATCCCCCATTTTTGTGGATTCTGGCAATCATACCTGTGTTCTCATGCTTGCAAGGCAAACACTTCACCAACTGAGCCATGTTGCTAGCCTAATTCTTCTTTCTAGAATAGTGTCTGCACTATTTCTTGAAGACTACTGTTACAGACCAGTTTAAACTTCATAGTTTCAGAAATTGGGAAATCTATTGTCTCGTTGTCTCAGAGGCTCAAAGTCTGCTCTCAAGGTATAGTCAGGATGGTTCTTCAGAGTAACAGGAGACAATATTTGCTCAAGCCTTTGAGGACATGCTTGTAATATTTGATACTCTCCAGCTTCAAAAATGTAACTATTATCTCTGCTCTGATTTCTCAAAATGTTCAGGCTCTCCCTCTGTCCAAGAAGTTCATTCATTTACTTAAAACTACACAGACCAAAATAACCTTTACTGGTTAGATTGAATTATTGTATTTCCAAATAAACTTGTTCTTGGTGGTACTGGAAGATGGGATTTACACATGCCAACCTATAATGCTAAACTCTGATGGCTAAGGATTATCAGAGCCAGACTCCATGGGTGGCAGGCACTGTATCTCATTTCTTTCCTTTCTGTATTACCCATTTTATTGCCTATTATTGGCATAGAATTTATTTCCATAAAATTAATAACCAAATAGCACTGTTTGCCCATGGTTTCTGCCATCTCCCAATATTCTACTGCAAAATAATCATATCCATTTGTTTGACATTATTTCTTAAGATATTTATTTTCATTTTATCCACATTTTGTCATATTTGCATTATTATATGACTACTTTACTCTTTATCCATATGTTCTCCTGGACAGTGTGAGTAAGGGTATGCTCAGGCCACAGAATTCTCTACTTCTAACAATTCTGCATAACTTTCTCTAAAATTTGATTAAATCAATAGTATATAATTTATGACCATATAAATATTTTTATGGCTGAGCTGAGTTGTGAATTATAAAAGCAATTTCTTTCTTATATAATGTTTGTTCCAGTAGTTAATAATTCTTTCCCAACAAAAAAAAACATACTTTACTTTTTGAAGTAGTTTTAGGTTCAGAGGAAAAAATGAGCTGAAAATGTTCTTCTCCTCTCTGAAATGTAGAATCTTTCCCCTGTGAACACTCCAGGCCAGGTGTTATTCCAGTCTGTGAACCTATATTGAATATTATTATCATGCAAAGTCCCATTTTTCATTTTGTTCATCTTGACACACAGTCTGTGGCCTTAGAAAATGAGTGGTGACATGAACCTGCCACTCCAGTGTCAGAATCAGTTTCTTGCGTAGGCATTTTTCTGTGCCTACATGCTGTTCCTGTCGCTTTCCTAGTGGGTGGAAACTGTGGTTCGTTTAATTTCTTAGAGAATTCTGTATCATTGCAATGTTCATACAGAATCCAATTCAACTGTAGATGGATATTTCAGATCAGCTTCTTTTACTTCATCCTACACATTTAATTTTTTTTTATTCTTTTCATGACATAGTTGCTAGTTTCTTAACATTGAATAGCATTTCATTGTGGAAATCACAGTTAATTTATCTATTTAATCACTTGAGGGACTTCTTGACTGATTTAGGGTTTGGACAATTATGAAAAAAAGCTGTTATAAATTTTCACTGTGATGGGTTAATGTGGACATAAAATTTTAGCTATTTTAGTAAGTACTTGAGAAGATTATTATGCAGTTACATGGTAAAAGCATATGAATTTCTGCAAGAAACTACCATATTATTCTTAAAGTGACTGCACTGTTTTGAAATCTCCTGAGCAATGAATGCTGATTTCTTTTGCTCTACGTCCTTATCAGCATTTAGTGTTTCCATTTTCCTAGATATTGTTCACTTTACATGTGGAGGTCCTCTTTTTCTGTCTCCATTTTGCCAAAATGATTTTTCTTTTCATTACATATTTTCTATTTATTTATTTTTTTTCTATTTTTTCTATTTTTTTAATTAAAAGTCAATTGCCCATGTTTATTTTAAGCTCTCTGTTCTGTTCCATTCATTTCTCTACATATTCTTTCACTAATACTGCAGTCTCCATCAATGTAGCATTATAATAAATCTTGAATTAAGAATATATTAATCCTCAAATTCTGTTTTTTTTTAAATACGATATTGCCTTTTCTGGATATTTGTCCTCCCGATTTAAGTTTTAGAATTAATTTGTCAACATTCACAAAATAACATTCAGAAAGTTGAGAGGGCTGAGTCTGTAGAAACTTACATCTAAACAATTGAATCTTCATACCAATGTATATGGTTTATCTTTCCAGTTACTTAGTTCCCTGGTTTTCTCACCAATTCTGTAATTTCCTCATATTTACCCTGTATTCATTTTGCTGCATTTATTCTTGTTTTTACAGTTTAGTGTAGTACTACTGTAATTTGTATTTTGCTTTTAACTTCTCATTTCATTTGTTAATTGCTGACATATAGGAATCAAGTAGTTTTTATGTACTTCCTGGCAGGCATCTTATAGCTGCATAGTATTAGGATTTTTGTTCACTTTTTCTTGATTTTCTCTACAGAAAATTTTTATAATTGTCTATGAACAAAGACAATTTTATTGTTGCTTTCCCATTCTTCCACCTTTGTTACACTTTCTTCCTTAATAGCTAGAAATTACAATGAAGCTGAAAAGTGTAATCTAAAGTCCCTGAGATGCAGCTGTACCCACAGAGCTGATTAGAACTATAGACTAGCTTGTAGAGTGGTTGGAATGCTATAGGTTCAGATCTTAATGCAAATTATCTTGTGCTGTCTTCAACCTCTTTAGTATTTATCTATTGACTATTTTGTATAATTCCCAACATCCTTCTGATTATTAAGGTAAAACTTTTGGAATGTATAAACAGAGCTTCATTTTTTACCAACCCCATAGCTAAGCACTTCATTAGATAGTATCTAATACAGTAATCTTTTCTTCTTCACTGTGACTGGCCAACCTGATATACCTACTAATGTATTTGTCAAGGGTCTCAATCTATAACTTTTTTACTCTGTTATCATAAACTTCACAAAACTATTACAGTGTTAGTACCTGGAATACAGGGGCAATCTAAATCTATACAGTTCCAGCACATGATCATTCAAAATGAACTATCTCTTACCCACTTTGAGAAGTATGTACTTTTCACATTGTCAAAAGGGATGCAGAGACATTGGTGACTTAGGCCTGGTCTTAGAGAGATGGCTCTAATTTATCTTTCATGGATAAAATGAAGTTAGCTGTAGGTATTTTTAGATGTGCTCTATCCAGCTGAGCCTCACTCTATTGCTAGTTTGTTTTTTATTTACATAAATCATAAATGGATGTTCAGTATCATCAATCTTTTCTTTTCTGTTATGATAATGTAACTTTTTTCTTTTCTTTTTATTTTTTTATTGGATATTTTTCTTTATTTACATTTCAAGTATTTTCTTCTTTCCAGGTCTCTCCTTTGAAAATTCCCTACCCCATCCCTCCTCCCCCTACCTATATATGGGTGCTCCTCTACCCACCTACCCACTACTGACTTCCCTCCCTGTAATTCCCCTACATTAGGGCATCAAACACCCTCAGGCCTAAGGGCCTCTCTTCCCTCTGATGTCCAACAAGGCCATCTTCTGTCACATATGCAGCCAGCACTATGAATCCTTCCATGTATATATTTTGGTTGGTGGTCCAGCCCCTCCAGCTCTGAGGGTCTGGCCTGTTGACACTATTGTTCCCTCCATGGAGCTGCAAACTCCCTCCGCTCCTTCAGTATCTTTTCCAACTCCTATATTGGGACACCCTACCGCCCACCCCCAACTCAGTCCAATGGTTGTCTGTGAGCATCCACCTCTGGTTTTGTCAGGCTCTGGCAGAACCTCTCAGGAGACAACCATATCAGGCTCCTGTCAGCAAGCACTTCCAGCATCCACAATAACATCCGCGTTTGGTGGCTACATATGGGATGGATCCCCTGGTCAGGCAGTCACTGGATTGCCTGTCCTTCATTCACTGCTCCACACTTTGTTTCCATATTTCTTCCTGTAAGTCTTTTGTTCATCCTTCTAAGAAAGACTGAGGCATCCACATTTTGGTCTTCCTTCTTCTTAGGCTTAATATGGTCTGTGAATTGAATTTTGGGTATTCAGAACTTTTTGACTAATATTCACTTATCGGTGAGTACATAGTGTGTGTTCTCTATTGTGACTGAGTTACCTCACTTTCTCACTCAGGATGACATTTTCTAATTCCATCCATTTGCCTGTGAATTTCATGAAGTCATTGTTTTTAATAGCTGAATATTCCATTGTGTCACATTTTCTGTATCTATTCTTCTGTTAAGGAACATCTAAGTTGTATATAGCTTCTGGCTATTATAAATATGGCTGCTATGAACATTGTCGAGCATGTGTCCTTATTACATGTTTGAATAGCTTCTCAGTATAGCCTCAGGAGTGGTGTAGCTGGGTCCTTAGGTTGTACTATGTCCAATTTTCTGAGGACCTGACAGAATAATTTCCAAAGGGGTTGTACCAGCTTGCAATCCCACCAACAATGAAGGAGTATTCATCTTTCCCCACATCCTTGCCAGCATCTGCTGTCACCTGAGTTTTGATCTTAGCCATTCAGACTGGTGTGAGGTGGAATTTCAGGGTTTTTTGATTCGCATCTCCCTGATGACTAAGGATGTTGAACACTTCTTTAGGTCTTCTCAGCCATTCAAGTTTCCTCAGTTAAGAATACTCTATTTAGCTCTATTACCCATTTTTAATAGGGCTATTTGGTTCTCTGGGGTCTAACTTCTTGAGTTCTTTGTATACATTGGATATTAGGCTTCTATCAGATGTAGGATTGGTAAAGATATTTTCCCAGTCTGTTGGTTTCTGTTTTGTCCTATTGACAGTGTCCTTTGCCTTACAGACGTTTTGCAATTTTATGAGGTCCTATTTGTCTATTTTGATCTTAGAGCATAAGCCATTGGTGTTCTGTTCAGGAAGTATTCTCCTGTGCCCACGTGTTTGAGACTTTTCCCTACTTTCTCTTCTATTAGATTCAGTGTATCTGGTTTTATGTGGAGGTCTTTGATCCACTTGGACTTGAGCTTTGTACAGGGAGATAAGAATGGATAAATTTGCATTTTTCTACGTGTTTATATTGACCAATTGAACCAAGACCATTTGCTGAAAATGCTGTCTTTTCCCCACTGGATGGTTTTAGCTCCTTTGTCAAAGATCAAGTAACCATAGGTGTGTAGGTTCATTTCTGGGTCTTCAATTCTATTCTACTTATCAATTCTATTCCATTTATCTGTACCAATACTATGTAGTTTTCATCAGTATTGATTAGCAGGATTAATATAGTAACCTTTTTCTTTTGTCTTGTAAGAATGTGCTCTAAGAATGTGTGATACAAAGTGGGATTTAGAAGGAATGGACCAGAAAAAGAATGTAACTGGTCATCTGCTGCTGAAAGAGGTAATCCCACTTTAGGAAGGTTAGTCAGACTGCAAGGAACAAGTTAAGAAGAAAGAAGATATATCAAAGACCCAGAGATGGCTCGATACATCATCCAGAGCTTATACTTATCCACCCACTCACCTCCTGCTTTCTGTGGTATTAAAGGCCAAAGATCTGTACATTGACACTAAGGAGACCTAATTTATCTTACTGCCATGGAGACTTCCTGCTAGCTAAGTTTCCCTGAAATGAATCTTGGAATGATATGATTCATTCTCTAGTCTTGATCCTGGAAGGAAGCTTTCTCAATAAGCACACTGATATGATATATTATGTTAAATCATTTTAAGTATTGAGTCAGCATTACTCTACTAAGATAATTCATTCTTTATTATGGTCTATAATTCTTTTTATTCCTTATCAGAATCAATTTCTTAGCATTTCTATGTAGCTATGTTGACATGTTAGTACTTTTTTACTTTTTTGTCTTTGAATTTGGACTTGAGGTAATACTAGCTAGAATAAAGAAAGAATGTTCTGATTCTACTTTCTGCGAGAGGTAAAAGTTAGTTGATTCTTTCTTAAATGTTTTCACAAATTCATCAGTGAACTCACTTAGGCTATGTTCTTATCTTGAAAAGATGTTATTGATTGAATTTTTATTAATAGATATTAGACTATTCAAATTCTTTATTATTTATTGAGTTTATCAGGGAACTTGAATTTGTGGATGCAGAATTATTAATAACATTACATTATGGCCTCTTTCCTTGTCCATAGATGATCTATAGGAATATTCCTGTTCATTTAGGGTATTAGTATTTGTTCTCTCTCATGCTCTCTCCCTCTCTTTCTTTCTTTCATTCTCTCATACACACAAACACACAGATATATCTCACACACACACATACACACACACATTACACTAAATTCATTTAAACTATTTTTCAAATAGAAAGCTTTGCATTGTAGTTTTTCTCTGTAGATTTCTTGTTTCTAACATTATTGATTTCTCTTCTAAATAAAAAATAAGTTTCTCCTTAATTTTGAATTAATTTTCTCTTCTTGTACTGAAGTATTAAATAAGAAACTTATGGTATTAATTTTAGGTATTTCTTCTTAGCTTTCAGTGCTATAAATTCCCTCATAAGTAGTTAAAATTTTCCTGCATAGCATATGTTTTGCATTCCATATGTTTTTCTAATGTTTGTTTTCAGCTTCATTTACTTTAAAATATTTTAAAAATTTGAATATATATACACATATATACATATACAAGCATATGCTTATACATGTACATATATATACATGAATATACACATATGTGTAATTATCCAATCATAGTTTTGGTATATTCAAAAGTATATCTATTGTGCAGTGTGAGCCCTGAAAATTTTCAGGGTCAGCCCTGAAAATACACATATAAAAATACCCATACAAGTAATATATGAACTGAGCAGTTTATATTAGTAAGTGTATATACATATATGAATCCAACAACAATTAGTACAAAAGGAGGCCATGAATTTTAAGTAGTGCTGGTAGGCATATATGGGAGGTTTTAGAGGGAGGAAAAGAAAGGGGAACTATTGTAATCATATTATAATCTCACAAATAAAATATAAAATTATATATAATTTCAAAAAACTCTGCATAGTGTTTATTAGTTCTTCTTAAACTGAACAGAATTGTAAAGAGTAATTCAAAATTAATTTCCCCATGATAGCCCATTTAAAATATTTCTGTTTTATTTTTATATGTCTGTTCTTTTGCTGGGGGGCTCATGACTTGGAACAGCCCTGGCTTCAGGTTTTTGGGGCTCCACAGCACTTTTAATGCATATTTGTCTATTGTTGTTTTGAACCAGATCAACATTGTGGTGACGGTCTTACAGGCCTATACATGTATTTCTAGCTATGACATTTCTCCTTTGTCTTTCTTCCTTACAAACTCTCCAATTTTTCTTCTCTATTCTTTTTCAAATTCACAGCCTCTTCTTTCATTAATTGTTGCTTCCTGATCATATGTTTATGTATATACACATATATTCCTATGTATGACCTCATCATTCCATACACAGTTTTTTGTATTTATGTTTTTAAGGGTGACTGCTTCATACTTGACAACCAACTGATGTTTCTTTCCTTGTGACAATCATGTCTCCATTTAAGCTTTATTCAGTTACTTCTAGTTCTTTATGCAGGGTTGAGACCTTGTGGACATTTCCCCATGTACTTTGGCATAGGTGGTCCTATTCAGCTCAGCTCATGTTTTGGCAGTCGCGTTGGTGTGATATTACGGCTGTGGCTTCTGGCATTACTGGGAGACACAATCTCACAGCAGAATCCCTGATTCTCTGGCTCTTACAACCTTTCTTAGCCTTCTTCTGAAATGCTCCCTACATCTTATCCCTTTAATGAATAGAAATGGATATGATACATGACTAATCACAACTGGATCCCTCTTAGGTAAGATACCCAGTTTGTTTGTTTGTTTCTTTCTTTCTTCCTTTCTTTCTTCCTTCCTTTCTTTCTACCTTTCTTTTTTTGTTTTTTTGAGACAGGGTTTCTCTGGATCACCCTAGCAGTCCTGAAACTCACTCTGTAGCCCAGGCTGGCCTTGAACTCAGAAATCTGCCTGCCTCTGTCTCCCAAGTGCTGGGATTAAAGGTGTGCACCACCACGACCCGGCTCCTCCAAGATGACATTAATGTTCACCCCAGCTATTTTAAACTCTAGATAGGATCCTATTTAAACAGGCTCTGACCTATATTTCCCTAGAGACTTGACTTTTGTAAGGTTACAATATAATTTCCCCCTCACTGCTTTCTAGGTATAAATTTCCTACTACCTAGTGGTAGTTTTTAGAGAGTTTGGGAATCAAATCTGTAAAATGTGACTGTAAAAGTCAATAGTAGCCCTTTGTCATAGGTCAAACTCATCCTTCTTGAGAGCATAGTGAGCCTACTATGGAGAATTGGAAAGAGACAAATAAGACAAACACAGATAGACTGATAACACTGACTCATCTCTCTTTCGACTATGTTCTAGTATTTTTCTATCATTTATAATTCACTGTCCTTTGTCTAAATAGTGTTGAAGTCAATCTGTCTCCCATCTTATAAGGTGGGAAATACTATTTAAGTCTTTATTCAAGAACTCAATAGCTTTTAGGTTTATTTAACTTGGAATTGATGTCAGCTCAACTAAAGTTTCTCTCCCCTACTGCAGTTGTTCAAGTACAATTTATTATGCCATTTTAAAAATATATGTCAAGAGTAATTTCTTTTGAACATTTCTCATGTCTTTTTCTTATCTCATTTCTTCTTTCATTATGCAAAAATACATAATTCATTGCTTTCTTAAGAATAGGTGAATGATTTTAAGTCTAATGTGCTTTTCATGTATTTTTATATTAATTAATATTTTAGCTCGATATACTTCGTGTTTGAAGGCTATTTTTCTCATAGAATGTATGGGTATTTTTTCATTATATTCCAGTTTTAATCCTACAGCTAAAAAGTCTTATGCCAAACCAAATTCAGGAAACTTTTGCTTAATAGCTATAATTTGTTTAGAGAACAAAAGAAATCCACAAGTGTTAGGTGAATGCTTTGTAAAGTTCATAGAGATTTGAGCATGTGCTAGTCTGTAAAGAGCTAACCTGTGAACTTCCCTTTGAATTACAATTCTTCAGAATTAGTAACTGATAAACATCTCTAGAAGAAATTGCATCATGATTGAAATCCAAGGAGGTTTTGAAATTGATAAAGTAAAATGGACTGGCTTTTATGTTTGTTTTAGATTGGATCTTAAATAAAAAGGTATTAAAGTCAAGATTATGGTATTGGAAATGATAGAGATTGAAAAGTTGAATCATTGTAGGCATGACTTGAAGATACACTGGTTCATTCTTTCCATTTCTGCATCTTGATCATATAGTATGCTGCTTTGTTCCACCAACTCCTCACCATGAGATGCTACCATATCATAACTTGAAAAACACTTGAGCCAAGTGATTGAACTTAAACCTAAAAATCTATGGGTAAAAATAAACATTTCCTCCTTTCAAGTTGATTTTTTAAAGAATGCGTTATGATGGAAAGTTAATTCCTCTTATACAGAATTTTAACTCAGCAACATGGCTATTGTGTCAAGGGATCACATTCAAAGACCGTTCAGGTCTGTGTTATCTGGCTAGAGTATAGACATGCCTTTAATCACAGGAGACACATGCAAGCAGGTCTCTGAGTTCAAGGCCAGCCAGGTACAGAGCAAATTTCAGATGAAGAAAAGTTTAAGTTGAGACCTGGCGGTATATGCCTTTAATATCAGCACTCAGGCAACAGACATGTAAGTTCTAGTCAGTCCATTTAGTTGAGAGGCAGGGGTGTGGAGTGAAGTTTGAGTAGTTCTGAAGCATTTATTCAGGGCCGATTTTAGAGAGATAGGTTGCAAGGAGAACAAGCTAGACACAGGTGAAAACAGAATGGGCCAGAGAATGAGATCGAGCTAGAAGATTAGAACAGATTGCCAAAGTTAATATGAAGCTGAGCAGAGTGTTTCAGCCAGAAGCTGAGAGAAGCCAGATTGAATCAGTCAGCATGGAGAGGTGTTTGGTCCATGACAGCTAATTTGAATCAGAGAAGAAAATCATGATTTTCTTGTTCAGAAAGAACAAGAAAGGGTTAGGTTTTTCAGCAGTAAGCCTCCAAGATGACAGTTGCTGTCATCTTTGTAAAGTTACTTTTACATAACATTCTATAGGTACTTCCATATATACTTCCATATATATTTGATAAGTATTTTCAAATATTTTATCAATAGTCACATACCCTCAGTCTTATAAATTTTCTTCCATTAATAATAAGAATGGAGAGTTTTTTCCAACAACTGAAATGCTGATATCATATACCTTCCTGAAATTTTTAAGTGACTTATTTTCATTTTTGGCACTTTCATCTCTTTGTTTTAAGCTAAAAATATTTTACATATCAAATCATGAATAGAGTGATGTGATGATATCATTATATACACATCCCAACTCTAGAATCTTTATAACTTCTTTGCATTGGATTTGTCTAAATTAATTTTAAATTAAAATTTATGCAAGTTATTATTTTTCCTATATTTTTAAATATTATATCACCATCTCTTTTTCTGCAGATAATTAACATCATTGAGAATTAACATACTCATTTAAGGTTTTACAGTCTTGCTAAGTATTTATACATTTATTGTATGTCTTATCTCCTTATGTTTACTTTTTATATTGTTATGTTATATTTTATTTTTATATTGCTTATATTTTTGTTTCACTAAAAAGATTTCTTAAATATTTCCAATCAATACAAATACTTTGAATTTCTAATTCATATTTTCTATTGATGTCTTTAGTATTTCTATTTTTTGAGAGTTTCCTTTCTTTCATAGTTTGTTGACTGTCATATAAAATATGTTTTAATCAGTTTGTAATTTATCAAAATTGTTTATTTTTATCAAGTAGGTAGATAATTAATTAAATAACATTAAAATATGTATCAGGGTTCACTTATAGACCAAAAGCAGTGTTTCTGCTTTGTAAATGAATTTGGAGGGAAAGAGAAGCAAAGCAAATATTTAAATATATCAAAAAAACCTTCTGTGTTTTGCTTAAAATAATGGAGAAAACTGTGCTCAGTAAACAAGTAGCATGATCAAAAGATGGACAATAGAATAGAAAGTATTATGCTATTTTACACAGATTCCATCTTAAAAAATAAGTCAATAAACATAGTTAGTGTTGTATATATGTACATATATACATGAATGGGGAGCTATTAACAAAGCATGGAGGTTCTACCATTCTAAACTTGAGAATAATACTCCTTCTTTCAGCAAATATCAGCTGTGGATAGCACCTCACTATGTTTGGGGGCCCAAGATCCTGTACCTCATCTTTGCTGGGGTTTGGCTGGATTGATCCTGGGCATATCTTGTGCAAGTAACCTCAGCTGCTGTAAGTTTATGTCTCTTTCAGCCTTGCCATATCATAAGACCACTTCTTTCTCAGCAATCCTTCCCACTCTCCATCTTGTATTCATTCTGGTATTTCTTTCAAGATACCACTTGCGCCTTTGTGGGCAGTGGTGGTGAGGGATGAAATTTAAACAATCTTCATGTGAAAGTTCATGTGTTCAGTGATTGAACCACAAATTGTAAATTCTTACCTGTGAAAGAGACAATTTTTAGATCTTTGGGGGATTCTATTTTAATGACAATAGCATTTCTGAATGTGATTTGCTTCGTGCATAGTAGCTGGTTATTTAATTCCTGTGCATTTGTAAGTTGAGCTCAAAATTATGACTTCTGACACATTAAACCAGTCTTGATAGCACAGCACAAGATAGAAGATAATAAATGAAATTTTTACATACATGATAGATTTCCAGCAAAAAAAGCCAAGCCAGCTCAGAACTATAAGATATATAAATTTCTAAATCTAAGAAAATCTTTCCTAATTATATGCTTAGATAAGAATACTGACAAAAATTTTATATTAGTATATTTATTCACTTCTCTGAGTAAGTTTTCAAAAGTTTGTATATAAGAACCCCATTATCGGTCATGTCATTTTCCAAAACAACAAGGGCCAATTTGGTACACAAAAGCTGTTATTAACACAAAAACTTTGTTTCTGACAGTGGCTTTATGTATTCAGGTCATTGTAAGAAGCTTAGTTGCTCAACAAATAATGAGCATTTGATAAAAAAAGTTGACAAGTAAACGAGAAAATGATAGTGGCATTTCAGTTTTTGAATAGAAAGCTAAACTTAACTCTCACAGCAAATGGCATTTAAAGAAGAGTCTGTGATGAGAGTAGGCACATCAGAACTAATAGTGTAGACATGAGAATGTGGAGAATAATAGCTAAGGTGCAGTAAGAAACAGTATGTTGAATTTCTGGAGTTTTCCA